>NW_025765358.1:95000-189326 GCF_003918875.1 Haliotis rubra | reverse complement strand
GTGAAGACCCATGGCATCATGTATGAATAAGTGGCTTAACTCTCGAATAAATTATGTCCTTATGATTACGATCATCTGAAGGGGATAGGTAGGTGTCTCCCAAAGACAAGTAACTTTCGGTAAACATGGAAGGAGAGTCACTTTGACAAAGCGATTGTAGTTTTCATAATTGCTTTTATGCACTTTAATGTCTAAGTTTGGAGTCTAGCGGACTTCTTCCTATCTCAAGCTTTTAAAATACTGCTTGCATATTTTGCTTCCTGGAAGATTTGTGATCCATTTATTGCAGATTTTGCTTTTTGGGAGTACCAACATAAAAACTCAAACAAAATAGGAGGATCCATTGAGGGAGGCTGGAACGCACTTAAAATCAATTTGCTTGAGATTTTGAGATAATATGTAGAAGGAATAAAAAACAGCTGCATTTGTATCATTTTCTAAGTGAGGCCAACTACTTTTTGAACGACCTTCATATGAACTGAGTGCCATGTAGGAAGTGTAATGTACGAGGGCGTAACAACACCGTGCGCCTCCGTTCAGCTTCAGTGCATCCATTCAGCTTCTATACAGCAGAGAGGCGGTGGGGTAGTCCCTGGTAGTTAAAGCGTTCGAAGACCCAGGTTCGATTCCCAACATGGGTATAATAAGTGAAGCCTATTTATGGGGTCCACCGCTTCGATATGTCTTAAATATTGGCCCAAAACGCCGTAAACCGGCAACTCACTCACTCAATCTTGCTCACTCATGCAATGAACACACAGACTATCGGTAATGCAACATCCGCCCACTATATTAGCTTACGACTGCTGTTTCAAGTCTCATTATAGAGTGGCACCAGAGGGGACTAGGTACCAACAACAAATATTTTCCATGACGAATTTCACATTACCTTCCATGATGGCAGTAATCGTTTAGTTGCAAGCTGTACAAAGGTTGCCAAGAGGCGTTTTCATACCAGCTTCATTTCACATTGCTTAATGTTTTTGTATCAGAATGCTAACACTGGCTATATCCACATCTGGACATTGAGGCGCTGCCCTCACCCGATTCAGAATCAGATGTGCCAGATCAATGCTTGTAATCTCATAAATTATTTTATTCCTTTGACGAACTATTGAATCTCGATGTAATTATTTCGATCCGTGGAAATATAATTTAAGTTTTAAACGATGTAAACGCAACATGCTCAACATTGGACGGCACATGTATGAATCACAGTAGTTGTCTCCTGACTGGATTTACAGTCTGTGGGCAATCTGGAAACTAACAGGCTGGCCAATAACAGCATCCCCTGACGATATTTACTTAATATGGTTCCAACTATTTGATATAAACGGTGAGCATATTTCTACGGAAAGGTTTGCAGCATATGCAGCTTTTAGCCATGGATGTGACAGGGGTGGTGTGACATGTCTCCTGCTGTTTGCTGTGTCGTGGGCATACTTCTGCTGATGTACATATAAGTCCATGCATGTTAAAAGAGTAGTGAAGTGAGTTTAGTTTTACACCACCTTCAGCAATATTCCAGCACTATCAGGGCGGGGACACCAGAAATGGGGAATATTAAAGTCTAAATTCTTGATTTAAGAATGTGCACGGTTGGTGTAGCCTTGTGGGTTAAAGCGATCGTTTGTATCCCAGGTTCGATTCCCCACTTGGGTACTGTTTGGGTGACTGATATTGCTGGAATATTGCTAAAAGCGGCACGAAACCGTGAGGGGTTGTTCGCGGGTAGTTGTTAGAATCAATTATATGATTCTGCTTGCTTAAGCTTTGCAATTATCACCAAGAATAAGCTTTCTTTTGTTGGAGGAGACAACTAACACGATGGTTGATGAGTTGTATTCCAACTGCAAACAAAGATGACCATGGTATCAGTCGAAAGCTGAAATAAAGCGGCGTTAAACGAACAAACAAACAAACATCCTTTTGCCAGACATATAACGAGTTACACACCTGCGCCAAGCCTACTAAAGTAATTACTTGTCTTCAGATATGGAAACTGGCGCCTGCGAGTTCTTTCTAGCGCTGGAATACCAGGACCCTCTCAACAATATTCCTTGGACACTTCAAACAATTTGCAAATAATGTAACTGGTTTTATAAACACATTAGTTAATTATAAGTAATCATATCTGCAATTTGGATATTCATTTTGCAATATTGATGGTAAAATTCGTAAATTGTAAAGTCGTACATAAATGTATGCAACCTAACTAAAGTGTACGGGTGAGTTGAAAACTGAGATGACATAATTTCACACTTCTAAAACTATCAAAGTAAACTCTAGGAATGAATATAAATGTTCAAGCATGAAGACAGTGGTAACATATTCATTGTATATAGAACCTTGTATTGAAGCATTATTTTACATGAAATAAACTGGCAATTGCTCTTCTTTCAAATCGACTTTAAGTGTTTTGGTTTCAGGCTGTACGTTGGGGCTCAACCATTCATAATCGTGCATGACATGGACATTCTGAAAAGAAGTCCTTGTGAAAAATTGACAATTTTACAAATCGAAAGGTATGTTTTATAACAATATATCTTAACTTCTTGTCGCCGTACGCCCTATTGTTCAGTTTGTGGGTAATAGTGAATGACAACTGCTACTAAAAGTTATGATTCTCAAACAGCATTGACGAATTTCCCACTGGGTTCTGTTGTACATTTTTTGTTATTCTACAGACAGGAATAATATTACAAATCTGTAAACGATAAAGGAGTTTACCATCGGCAGAATATCAACTGAAAACGGGCTGGTTGGAGTGTGGAATATATGCTCTAATCATGCTGCAAACCTTGTCAGTGATAATACTGAACCTGTTTTGTGTTTCTATAGTACTTCGTGGTGTAAAGGTGTATTTATGCCTGGAAGAAAACAACACTTCTATAATGTTTTGTTTTATTGCAGACAGTGATAGATGTGAATCCGTTTGCATTTAAGTCAGCTCTTAGCTTTTCCAGAGATGCCCAGTGGTATAGACTGCGGAGGATTATGACGGCAGCATTCAGTGGATCAAAATTAGACATGTAAAGTACGTCAAGGAATATTCAGATATATTCCTTACACCCGTGAAAATCCGGGTTAGAACTGGTTTTCAGCAAACCATACTTGTCGGAAGAGATGACTAACAGGATCGGTGGTCAGGCTTGCTGATTTGACTGACACACATCATCGTATCCCAATTGCGTAGATCGATGCTCATGATACTGATCACTGGATTCACTGTTCCTGACTCGGTTATGTACAGGCCACCACCATATAGCTCTTGAATATTGCTGAGTGCGGCGTTAAACAGCTAACAAAGTATATACACACTTGTTAATTATGGACGTCCCGTCATAGTAGCGACATAATTGATGCCGACACCGTTATGAAACTCGAGTAATCTGTGTTCTTTATTACAGATGTGTGAGCAGATCAACGCAGTAGCAGCAAGATTAGCAGCGAACCTTGGCGTAATGCAGAGAAACAGGAACCATGTTGTGTGAGAGTATGTATGTACAACGTAGAAAATGATAAACCCTATGATCAAACATTCAACAAAATGGTTATGATTACAATATAGGTTCATACACTTTCCAATTTGTGAGGTTTGACATAGAATTATGGTTGGATGTGAAAAGAGTTCTGGCTCTATTACGTGGAATGTTTATCAAATACTTCATCACGGTTTCATACGTGTTCAAAAGTTGTTTTGCTCAAAGTTCAATTCACGCCCTCAGTAAAACATACAACAGGTTTGGAGACAGACGTGTTGTGGACATTCTAAATTTGACCACTCAAAGGTAAAAATGATGTCTGATGCAACGTATGGTTGTACGTATACCATATGTTCCTGTTTATATTCCAATCCACATCTGACTTTGCCATGACTAGCGTGTGTTTTGGGGACAGGCGTCGCCGGTTGGGACTCGAGATAACCCGGTAGTATAACTATCTGAATGCGATTAAAAAAACACCTACTCATGATGTACATGTAGCTGGAATTATACAATGAACTCTGCTCACAGAGGAGTTTTCAAGGAAGCTTTAGCTGGACACGCGGAGGACAATTCAAAATTTGATTCATCTGCAGCAAAACATATGTCTGATGCAATTTTCTATTGTGTACCAGGTGGCATTTGACTAGCCTTTGCGTGTGTTTATGACGGGCGCCACCGGCAAAACACATAGCTATAGGGTCTTTTGAGAATAGCCGATAACATCACTGGTTGAGAGTGATTCATAAACACTTGCTCTGTAAATGTATCTCATGATGTCAATCACTGGATTGTCTGATCCGGGCTCGATTATTAACGGACTGCCGTCATACACCTTAAATATTTTTTGCGTTAAGCATACCCAAACTCATCGTAGAGTCAGAATTGTATTCTGCTCTAGATAAACAGTGATTTCATATGGATGTGGAAGGTTTTGCTGTTATTAATAGGATTATGGAAAGTTTTTTGTCGCTTTACATGTAATTCGATACCAATTGATGCCCACGTTTATTTTAATATGCTATACGGAAATGTCACATTATCTGTGAGCAACTTCAGCATTTCTTATAAATGTAAATATGAAACGTTCACAGTACACCACATTAATGACAGTACTTAGTCTTGCAAAAGCTAACAGTATAACAATGCTCTAGGGCATACTGATGATTATGTGACACTGACGGTTTATGAAATATTCCTACGCTCTTTTATCAGCTACTTTGTTCCGTATGTCTTGGACACAATTGCCAGTACAACCCTTGGGGTTCAAACAAACTCGCAGAAAGACTTCAACCACCCTCTTGTCATCAACATGACTCAGATGTTTGCAAGCGGATTCTTCAAGTTTAAATTACTATTACTATCTGGTAAGAGACGGGATGCATTCAAACTTTTGATGTAGAACAAATATTGCAGCCTTTGCATGAGACAGTTTACGTTAACACAAATATATATAACAATGATGTATGTTATGGCCGAAACTGTTGTCCTGATTGAACCATTCATAATTAACCGCACTTTTATAACTGTCATAGACCCGTGAACATCCGGGTTAGAATTGATCTTCAGCAACCCATGCTGGTCGTAAGAGGACACTTTCGGGATCGGGTGGTCAGACTCGATGACTTGGTTGACACATGTTATCGCATCCCAGTGGCGTAGATCAATGCTTATGATGTTGATCATTGGATTGTCTGGTCTAGACTCGATTATGTACGGACCGCCGCCATATAGCTGGAATATTGCTGGAGTGCGGCGTTAAACAACAAACAAACAAACAACGGACCTGTATTATCACGGCGGGAACACCAGAAATGGGCTTCACACATGGAGCCATGTGGGGTATAGAACCCGGTCTTCTAAAACTTCTAAAACTACACTCCCACTCCTCCAACTGTTTTAATTTCAGTCTGGTGGAATGAAAGTGAAAAGGTGGAATCTAACCTCGGGAATAATTTAAAGCCATTGTTAAGCATGCGTCAGGTCCATTTACTGAAAAATACAAGATTTTTCTCAAGATGCTGTAACTCGAAAGTCATTTTGTTCAAATGCGGGACTACACTTTAATGCGGTGTAACTGACACATTTATGATCACTGTTTTTCACAGCTGCGTTTCCAGTCATCAAACCACTGCTGAGGATTTGTAGAATGTATGCATTTGAAACAAGTGCTCTCCATTTCTTGGGAACATTTATAAAATCTATCACTGACAAACGGCAAAAGCAACCAGATTCTCAAGTAAGTAAATGTCCATATCAAGTTCTTGGGATAGTAGATTTGATTGCATGACAAAACCGTCCCATTATAATGTTTTTTGAAAAGCATAATCGTACCAGAGCTTGCATTTTGTAGAAACACATGGACCTTCTACAAATACTGATTGACGCAGATGAGAACAATGTTCACGAAGGAACACCACCCAGGCGTTCATGTAACCGTGAGTAAAAGCTCAAGTTGTCTCTCTTTTCGCATTCCTTGTCAATTTTCGGTGTAAACGTGTATGCCTGTGTACTTATAATATACATTTACTTGTATTTTGTCACATAAATTCAAACAGGGTTATCCGAAATGTCTTGACGATCATAATTTTGTGTCGCCTCCCGGTGAAAAATATTGGTTATTCTTTAGTTACACTTCAGATTTATTCAGTCTTTTATCCTCCAGATGTGTCATACCATGAAGTGTATGCACAGGGTATGATCTTCCTTGCTACCTTTGAAGGCTTGACAACACCCTCTCGTTCCTTGCCCATGCCTGGCTACTCACCTCGATGTCCAGAAGAAGCTGTTTGACGAAATACACTCAGTAATCGGTGATGTATGCGATTCTTATTATTATCCGTTAAAGGTGGTTTTAGATGTGACCTGTTGATGTCAATGTATACACTAATCTAGTTAGTGTTCTCTGCCGGCTGTTTATCATACATTACCATCCACAACAACAAAGGGATAGCAGTGTCTTTGTGTCGTAACGATCAGTGTCATTCCTCTCGACACCCGTGAAGATCCGAGTTAGAATTGGTCTTCAGCACGAGTGGTCGGGCTCGCTGACACATGTTATCGTATCCCATTTGCGTAGATCGATGCACACGCTGCTGATCACTGGATTGTCTGGTCAAGACGCGACGTTTACAGACCGCCGCCATATATAGCCGGAATATTGCTAAAAGCTGCGTTAAATATCAACCAACCATTGACACATGTGACCGTACAATTGCTTAGATCGATGTTCACTGGTGATCACTGGATTGTCTGGTCAAGACTCTACTGTTTACCGCTGCCATATGTAGCCGGAATATTGCTAAGTTCTGCGTTAAACATCAACCAACTATTGACACATGTTAACGTACAATTGCGTAGATCGATGTTCACTGGTGAACACTGGATTGTCTGGTCCAGACTCGATAATTTACAGACCGCCGCCATATAACTGAAATATCGCTGAGTGCGGCGTAAAGCAGCAAATAAAAGCAGCAATATCACGGCGGGGACACCCAGAAATGGGCTTCACACAATATAACCATGCAGGGAATCGAACCCGGTCTTCGGAATCAGAGGAGACAGCCTATTCTATTTAATTTCTAGTTCATGTGGGTAGAGAAAAGGAAGAAAATTGATCCATAACTATCATTGAACGTTTTCATATGATAGATCATGTTAAACGTCTTGACGAGTTTCCCTTAAGACTTGGCCAATCCGAGATTTTGACTCGTATGAATAAAGAACAGATCAGCCAGCCTTAAGGGAAGAACGACTGACGCCAGTGGAGATAGTATTTCCTTTTCTAAATGTCTGATATTATCACTTTCATAGTATCACATTTATCAGTTTTTGCTGCAGGAGGACCCGACGTGTGACAAAATACAGAAGATGGAATATCTTGATCACGTCATCAGGGAGATTCTCCGCCTTTACCCTCCTTTCACATTGTAAGTAGAATGGATGGATACATACATACATATACATACATGCACATGCATACATACATACACACACATGCATGCATGCATACATGCATGCATACATACATACATACATACATACATACATACATACATACATACATACATACATACATACATACATACATACATACATACATACATACATACATACATACGCTTACATACATACATACATACATACATACATACATACAAGACCTTTAGTATGAAGAGTATGTGGTAATTCACAACCATAAGATCACCGTTTACGATGTATTAATACTTGCATTCATATGTAAAGGATCCCGTTTGACCAACCGAGATAACTGAATTAATAGCGCGCTTTTTTTAATGCAGCTTTCTTCAATATATATAAGACAGATTATTGTGAAGAAGACTCTTGCATGTTTTACAAGATCAAACAGAGTCATGCCATAATCTCCGAAGTGATAACTTTTGCTTACACAATAAAGGCCTTATTTCATGAAAAACAATTTTACTTTTGATGCATTAATCTCCGTTTACGTGCGTAATTAACGGCTGTATCTACAACTGACACCATAGATAGGCTATAAATTATGTTCACAATGAAATGTCAAGGTAACTCTACGGAGACCTGCATCTTGTCCAACAGCAACAATTTACTCATCTTTGGATTTGGATTTCTTGTAGCATTGGTAGAGAAACAGCAAACACAGTTACCATCAAGGGTTACACTTTCCCCGAAGGGTCAACTGTTATCGTACCATTGTTGGAGATACAGAGACCCAGACTACTTTGATGAGCCAGATACCTTCCAGCCCGATCGGTAGGTAAATCCAAAGATTTTAGTTTCAGTTCATTAGTAGCCATACATACATGCGTATAAGTGAGTGAGTGAGTGAGTGAGTTTGCATTGATTGCACTTTGATGAGAATCAATCGGCTCCCGTGACAGCATGAAAAGAGATGATGCTTTAGAAATGTTAACATCTTTGGGGCGAACAAAGAAGAAACACAGGGCAGAACCGGGGTTCGAATCCATGATCATGATCGGCCGCTCCGAACAACGAATGGCGAATGCCTGGTACACCTCAATTCTCTTATGTCATGTAGTAGTCACAATCGTGGTGGATGAAGAAGGTAGGTGTTTAGATGACGTAGCAGTAGTCTGGATTTATATTATCATTAATAGTTATGGTTGATTTCGCTGAATTTCTCAATCATCGCTGACATTTAAGGAGGTGGTGTAAATATATCAGGGGTCCATGCAGGTAGCATGCAAGTCCACATGGTCCCTGGTATGGTGATCTGCCTTCAGTTTCTGGTAATCTATTGCCCGTTTTTGTAATGTGTCGTGCACAGAAATACCGTGTTATGGTTAAGTGCTAGTTTTATAAACTCACAGGCAAATGTAACGCAGGTCAAGTATAAAGTATGTATGTAATTTTCAACATTAAATACTAGAAATACAAACAGGTCAACTAGACAAAACATTGAGTGAAGATATTTCATTGGCTAGCAAGACTGATGACATCATTAAGTTTTCGAAAGGTAAAGGGGTTGACAAGAACGGAACTCGCTGGTATTGACGGGTAATGTGTCGATCTTGTCTAGGGGTGGTGACCCAAGGATGACCGCTCCGAGGATTGCATTGTATCGAGTCTGGAGATCCAGCATCCAAACGTCCGATAGCCTGGTTTCTTACAATTTGAGTTAAGCGTGGCATTGTTGAACAAGGAGTGACAGACCAAATTTTACTTTTGTTCAGTCTTATACCCACTAATTGTGGTGACAATTCGTGCATGTTTGATTTCACGAGAAGTGTGTGCATGATACCCACATGTTCATTTGTATGGTGCGTTTGGGTGATTCCTTCTATTGATGTGTTTTACTCGGGCCTTCCAAAACGCAACAAACATTATTGATAACACCATCAGGGTTCACTATATGCCAAAAACTCATATCAATTTAGGGTTCCGAATTAGTTTCCAATTTGGATAAAAAAAACTTGCGTTTCTTATGCGTGTGAGTATATATAAATCTGTGATATTCTAGTTATTTTACTGTCCTTTGTTGTCAGGTATATATGTATCATTTACGTTCGTATATAGTCCCGATATGACTTAAATACTCACTCACTATGGTTGATTTTAACAAAAGTAGTAGAATATGGTGGATGAAAGTAAGCTTTACAATGATATGCTAGAGCAGATATACCAGAAGAAATATTAGCATTGAGATAAATCTTTTAATATACTGAATGTTTGAGAAATGTAATATACTTGGCGAAATGTATTGTGATGTTCAGGGAACATGATTAAAGTAGAATGTAGAGGATAAGTGATAAATTTGTGTAATATATACATTATATAGCCATAGTTAATCTGTTCCCCACAAAGAAGAATGAAAACAGATGATGTTGCTCAAAGTATCTGTTTTAGTGCCAATTTCAGTCGAAGACAACAGTATCACAAATGACGTATTTGTTTGCTGTTGTAACAGTATCATTCATTCTTTGTTCGTCTTCAGATGGAAAGGCAGCATCAACCCACTTGCTTGGCTTCCGTTTGGTTATGGTCAACGTCAGTGTATCGCAGTCAGACTCTCCATGCTTGCAATGAAGATTGCCGTCATCCATGTCCTCCGGAGGGTTAAGTTTGTCACGCAACCTGATGTGCCTGTAAGGGCTTCATTGATGTTTCTTAATTTGCAGTCCTAGCAAGTTTCATCAGGTCATAACGAAAAATTACCATGTGTGTCTTTGTACTTATTTCGTTGGTCGGAAAAAAATCCAATAAATCAATACAAAGATTATGTATTGTAGAATTAGCTTCAAAGATTGCCACAATCATTAATACTACCCGACCACAACTGGATGCCTATCGTACATTAATCACTTCTTTCCTCAACGTCCTATTACGAAATCCCGCACAGGAAGTCCAGCATTTCTCGTTGTGTTCTGCTGGTGACAGTTCAATATTCAATGAAATCTACAAAACCATTTCCAAATTCATAACAAAATCCTGAGAGGTCATGAGAATCCACGCCATGCTAGATATTGTATAGGTTACAGATGTTTTAAACATAAACAACATGACATGTTTGGTTACAGAAGTTGCTGGAGTTGGAGTACCCAGCCACTGGACTAATTGTGCCAAAAAGGGCAATCAAGCTGAAGATTGAACTCAGGGACCACCCTGAACATTACATCGGATAAAACCTGGGTCAGCATGCATTGTTGTATTCTTGTTAAAACCTGGATCAGCATGCATTGTGGTATTCTTGTTAAAACCTGGATCAGCATGCATTACTTCCTTTATCTTATGCTTATATATCGGACATGGTATGATATGAGACTTGCTTGGCCCAATGGATCCATGTAAAACTTTATAGACTACGTTCATTTTACAACCGGTATATTTTAAATAAAACTATATGACATTGTGAAGTAAACATTAGGCTAAAATGTGTCGAAATGTCTTATTTAAGACGTTATCATGAAGCGTTTGTCTGACGTCCAACATTTACAAATGTAAAGAAGGAAACATCACGTTGTTCTATGAAATATACCTTCTACATGCGTTTATTATGAAATATTTCCAATTTCACCAAATGTATTCTTGATATACTCCGCCCATTACATAATTCACTGATCGCTATGCATGTGTATTCTTTGTGTTAAAATTGATAAAACGATTAAAATTACAATCAACGTACACCCAGATAATGCCATAATTATATCATTTTATTTATTTGCATGTGACACCGAAAGCAGAAATGCAACATTAAGTACATCACACCATGCAGGTTTACTTTATGTTTGTTTGTGTGTTTGTCTGTATGTTTGTTTCTTGTTTTATGCCGCACTCTGCAATATCCCAGCTATATGGCGGGGGTTTGTAGATAATCGAGTCTGGACCAGACAATCCAGTGATCAACAGCATCCCGTTAGTTGCCATTTACGACAAGCATGGGTTGCTGAAGACCAGTTCTAACCCGGATCTTCACGGGCTTAAAGTAATGTCATGTGTTTGATGTACAAATACCTTTTCACGGCATACATGGTTGCACTGCGTGACGTATGAAAGGTTATGAATTATCATTCTAATAAACAAACAGCTGAAGGTCCGGGTTAGAATGAACCTTCAGTAACCCATGCTTGTTATTAGGCGACAAATGGGATCGGGTGGTCAGGATCGCTTACTTGGTTGACATATGTCATCGCTTCCCAATTGCGCAGATCGATGCACATGCTGTTGATGACTGGATTGTCTGGTGTAGACTCGATTATTTACAGACATCCGCCATAGAGCTGGAATATTGCTCAGTGCGCCGTAAAACTAAACTCACTCACTCATTCTAATAAACAAAATGTCAGTTCATCTATTAACCCATTTATTCTTGTTTCTTTATCAATTTCACAATTCTCTGAGAAAAGATTTCTGCAACAGATGGGAAATAACGAATTATTTCACTAAAAACTAAAACATCAAATAAAATGATTCAAGCTAAAAGTACACCTTTACATGTACATGAAATGCTGCATTCATTTCACAACATGTTTTCTCATACACTGTCTCACTCAGCTTCATAAACATCCGCACAAGGAGAGAGATATTGCTGAACAACCAAATCCTTGTCTCAAAGATTAACCATAATCCTTAATACTATCAAGGGAGGATTTTCTCGATATTCACAGAAAGTATTTGAGACAAGCGGAATTAATACCGTGTGGATTCTCAAAAACTCAAAGGACATTTTTACAGTCTCAGAAACGGACCAAATTCCGTTCTATCGAAATATTTGATTTTTCAACGTGGCAATGACAAACTTAAGGGAAAACTTCATTCCTTGATGAATGGGGCATTTGTAAACAAGCGTGGTGAACACAGATATACCTACATATCTACAGTACAACCAGAAATTATTGAGATTTTAAGATTGTGTTGTTTTGGGGGTTTTCCACTCATTACTCACGTATTAAATGGGAATATTAGCAGAACATAACTCCAGATTCAAAGACAGGTGAACAGTTAGTAGTTTGTCAAGTCACCATGGGCAGCAATGCAGGATTCAATGCGGCGGGGCATACTACTGATCAAAGAAGTTAGAAAGTCGTGGTCCTTGCTGCCCCAATATCGGACCAACTCTTCTTTCATTTCAGCAATATTTGTCAGATTTTTTTATTGACACTTTCCTTCAAAAGTCCCCAAACATTTTCTATTGGGTTTAGGTCAGGGCTATAGCTTGGCCAATCTAATAATATCATTTTTTGGGTCCGAAACCAGGCCTGTGAATGCTTTGAACGATGTTCTGGGTCGTTGTCCTGCTGGAAAATCCAAAACTTTCCATAGAACACGTGAGCAGATGGAAGTAAATGTCCCTCGAGAATATCTGTGTACCGCTCACTGTTCATATTCCCTTCAAATACACAGAGGGGCGTTGCCCCTATCACAGATATGCCACCCCACACGTTAAATGTCGGACTGTACTTTGGGCGCTGATACAAAGGTTTTTCAGTTTGTTTGGTCCAGAATTTCAGTGTATTAGGAAACAGCCACTCAGAACTTTCATCTGAGAAAATCACATTGTCCCAGTTAAAATTTCTATGCTGTAAGCACCAGTTCAACCTTCGCTCCTTTTGTTCAGGTTTCATGATCGGAGATGGAATTCCTCGACTTTTCTGCCAACCCATTGCATGCAGCTCAGTTCTATTTGTCTCCTTATAGACAGACACAATTCCTCTATAATAATAATAATAATAATGTGGCCATTTATATAGCGCCAAACTCCACACTAGGTATGCTCATAGCGCTAACAATCAAGGCCATTATTATCAATCGTATCCAGGCTTAAGTTCTCTAAACTCCTTCGTTTGTTTTTACAAACAAGAATGCCAAGCCGCCTCCTGTCACCGACAGTCAATTTTCTGGGCCTACCTGCGCCTCCCTGGTGCTCAATGCCATATCCATTTGCAATATTTTTTCAAAACACGATAAACAGTGGACAAAGGGATGCCTGTTCTACTTAAAATCACTTTAGCTGATCTGATTTCCTTGTTATAATACTCTAAAATCAACTTCCACTTCTCTAAATCATCCATACTGAGGATCACTGAAAATGTCGTCTGCTAGCAAGTAAACAAAGGGGGATAACTCTTCACAAACTAATGAAAAAGGATTAACGGAGTTGTCTCTCTTGAATGAAACCAAGCACTTGATAGCTGGTCAAGGTTGTTTATACTAGAAATCCAATTAAACATATTCCTAAAATTCTCAAAAATTTCTGGTCATACTATAAACAAGGAGTGCGCATGAACGGATATACTAACAGAGATGTTGCTCATGATTAAATGTGCCGGCAAAGGAGATAACGATGCCGGAAAAGTAAAGGTGATAAATATGGTAAGCATAACATGAAACCAAAGGGAATAACGAGAAACAAGAGGTAATAGATTCTTTTGTTCTAATTCTCTTCGATCAAACGAATTTATTTATGTTCAACAAAACACTTCGCATGGGTAATGCCTACCACAGCTGGTCACAGACGAGCAGGTTTATTGACACAGAAAGAGTATACATATAACCGATAGAGCAGCAAAGTACGTATCCGTCTCCTCATGAGGAGGCTGCACCTCCAGACATTCCTGCAAAACAAGTTCCACACCAAAATAATCCTACTTACACATACATGAAGTATACTGCAGATGTGCACGCAATGCTTGCTTCTTTTTTTAATATTTATACACAAATTATACACGTAATATGAGAAAAAAATAAAATACTCATCTCCAATTCCTTGCATCTCGACATAATTTCCTGCTTCAGGTCAGGTCACATATCCAGGTCACTCCATGTCATGTCAGGTCACTCCACTCCTCACCTTACATCAGAACCTTAGTAGCTCACTGCTAATACTGATCGCAATACTGCACATATAAACCATTCGGATTGTAATCCTCCAAACGGTTTAAATTTGTTTTTAGTCACGATATGGCTGAAATATTGCCGATGTGACTTAAAATATTAACTCACTCACTCACTCACTCACTCCATACGGATTAAAGAATCAATACTGAAACTTTCCAACATAACTTTGAATACACTTGATTGAAGAAAGCTGCTCGCTGTGTTGTGCAAAGACCTCGAATGGCTTAACTCATACTCAATCTTACCACGTCACGTGGTATCTTTCTCTCTCCATATACCAACGGAAACATACCTGAAAAGATATATAATCAATTGTCAAATCTGAGTGCTAACATGAACCCAGTGAAGATATTGAATATAGTCTGTTTGCTCCCACCTGAGACAGAGTTGGTGCCACTCAACTGATTCATATCTGCAATAAAATTTCTGGGCTGACCTTCCAGGAACAACAAAGGCCAGTATGGAGCGGAGGGCCACATAGGCACCACTATTTAGTAGAAGCATTGCATGCTAAGATGAAATGTACAGTTTTACACAACAAATGTACAGGAGGAACTGCCCAGTTCTCCCCATGCCACTGCTGAATAATGTATCAACGGCCTCCGTATCCGGTACCCACGATCTGGAATTAAACCTTTCTAACTTGATGTTTAAATAGTTAGCAAAACGATCAACAGAATGTGGCCCCCATCTTCCCTCCAAGAATTTGAAAACAATATCTGTAACTACCCAATCATCTGAATCTTCAAATCTACTCAGAGCATCGGCCTTTGCATTTTCTGATCTGGGAATCCAGCTGAACTTTAACCTTTTGTTGTACTGACTGGCTATCACAAAGATGGAGTGGCAACTTGTTGTAGATGCTGTTTAGAACTACCACATGAAGCTGTACGACATCATGGCTTACTATCTGTAAACCACTTTACAGTTTTGCCACTTAGAACCCTGGTAAACGCATTGAAAACTAATACTATGGCCTTCATTTCTCTCCACGTCGAACTACAAAGTTTCTCTTGAGAGTCCCACACATATTGAAACACATGATCAGAATATGCAACATAACCTCCACAATCTATGTCAGCTGCACCTGTGAACAGACAGCATAGGTTGGATAACAGTAGACAACACCCTCGGTTTTAGACTACGTAGGTTCTCTCAACAGCAATTCGTACACACAATGACAATTTTCTAACCTACGAAATCTACCCCAGGAGGAAGCCTTATGGACCTCTGAATACATGCATTGTGAACGTCTACAAACATCGTCCAAAACCGGAGTAAGAGCTATAACCTTCCCTGCTTAAGCAGCTAAACTCCTTGCTGTGAACCTTGGCAAATCAGACGTGAATGCTGAAAAATTCGACACTATATCTTCTGTTTTCTTGACAGGAATGGAAAGAACACTAGAATCTAAATTCCATCTGAATCCAAGCCACTCTAACTCTGCAACAGGATGTCATACTGACTTTTCACCATTAACGACAAAACCTGATTATTCTTGAGAACAAGAACACAAGTCCTTCGATTTAGCATAACCGAAGCCATCGTCAAGGTACACTACAATATAAACAGATTGCCTTCGCCAATATGTAGAGGACGAATGCACTTGGTGCAGATGTTAACCCAAACGGCAAAACTGTGAAACAGTAGTACCTAATAATACCATTAACATTCCAAGCAAAACCCAGGTACTGTTGATGACTGATCGGAGTTGGACCTCGCTTGACTATGGGACGAAATGGCTGGTTCTGACCGGCTGTAGATTCCCTATTAACATCAAGCATGCTAGCAGAAGACACAGTATGGCTTGGTGAAACATAGTTTAGTCTCCCTCTGGACGCACGTCGTTTGCGCAGGGCTTTATTCTCAGCTTTCTCGAATCTTCGTTCTTGCTCGGATACAGAGGCAATATCGTCTCCCTATAGTTCGGCTACAACAGCCCAGCCAGATGGTGAACGATCAGCTAAGCAAATATACTTGTTCCTCCTCATGATGTTTTGAGAGAGATCATGGAGAATACCCACACAATCAGAATACTTGCTGCTCTTAATATGTCTGAAAGCAGTGTAAATCTTGTCCAAACAACCAGCATAAAATTTATACTGAGGTTGGTTGCCTTTAAACCGAAAATTTGGAATCTCTTAATCGTTATGAGCCCTTTTGAACGCTGAGAATGACCTTTCTTCACTCTCTTCAATAGTGTCACGTTTAAATGTCCTTAGTTATAATAACTGAAATATTTCGTAACCTTCAATGGGTTCCTTCTGCTTATTCGTCTTAGATGCATCAGAATCCTCTGAATGGTGGGAACCCAATGCTGATTCATAGCAGAATGTAGATTGAAGAAAGCTGCTTGCTGTGTTGTGTGAAGACCTCGAATGCCTTAACTCATACTCAATCTTACCACGTCACGTGGCTTCTGCACAACTCGCACGTGCAAAACACGCTCGCTGGAGTAGGCAAGGTCTACCGTATTTAACCAAAAAATAAATTCATAAAGATTGGTAGGAAAGCATTTATGTTTGCGCAAAAACATATATATATAATCATCTTGACCATTGTACCACTTTTACGGACAATGCAACATAAAAACGGGTTATATACTGGCCACATAAAGAAACTGTGCACACAGAAAATATGAATATAGGCACACAGCGTCTTTATACATAAATACAAGTGTGAACATAGCAAGTGTTGGAGACAATCAAACGCTCATGAACGTGCCAGGCGACGTGACGTCATTGATGGTGGCCTATGGACTTGCAATGTGTTACTGCACGTGCAGTCCGTGCAGCCGCACACAACATGTGAAACTCAGAAATTGCAGTCACTGTCGAAAGCTTCATCTTTGGTCATTCAAACGTTCACAAATTCACATGAGAAGTCACATGCACATCATGCCAAGATTAACATCTGCTCAACGTCAAGTAGCTATTGGGATGGTTCGAGCAAGAATGAGCCAACAACAGGTGGCAGCACATTTCCAATGCCATCGTAGCACGATTTCTGCATTGCTCAGGCGTTCTCGAAACAGTAATGACGTAGCCGACCATCCACGTTCTGGGCGTCCCCGACGTAACGACGCCAAGACAGGACAGATGGATTTGGGTGACTCATCTTAGACACAGGTTCCAGACGGCAGTGACCACGCCCCAAACCATTCCCCAGGCCTTCAATGCTCATTTGGTAGCCTCTGTGCGTCGTCGATGCACTGCTGTGCTTCACGCACATGGTGGTTATACCTGTTATTGACTTTGTGACTTCGTCATGTGACCACCTACTCGTTTTGAACTTCTGACGTCATCGTTACGGATTTTGTTCATGTTCTTTTGACATTTTGTTGTGGTCCGATACTTCAGCTTATAAAGTGTCTCTATCATTTCGTCTTTTCTGTGTTGTATTCTAATTCTGAAGGAATTTTCTGTGTGCACAGTTTCTTTATGTAGCAAGTATATATCGCCAGTAAATGAAGGTTGATCAGCACAATAGTGAGTGAGTGATTTACAGTCACATCGGCAATATTTCAGTCATATCAGTTATAAATTCATGATAAATACAGTTAACTTATATACACTTGTCGATGAAGGACAGGAAAAAAACTATTAGAATATCACAGATATAAATGTAAAACTAGTACGTAAATCTAAAACATTTTAACTATAAAAGACAATACAATATAAAAGTGAGAGAGTGAGTTAATACAATATTATTATTAAGCCATATCGTGATTTGACATTGATAACGAATACATGTACACTAAACGCCAAAAGAAACGTTACCCTTCTACCTTTATGAATTACTTAATAACTATCAAAGATATGTTAGAAGGTATTAGCTTACAAGAAAGGTTAACAACACAGCTTTATGCAAATCGCGAAAAGAAATTCTCAAATGAATTCATATTTAGGTGAAATGCATCTTTTTTCAGAAGAATTAAATTGTCCTATTTTCGTCCACGCCAAAATAAACCAAAAACAGTGATTAAGATGTCCAAAAGAGTGAGCGAGTTAAAATTTAAAGTCACATCGGCAATATCTCAGCCATATCTTGACTAAAACTAGTTCAAAATTTATAATACATACAAGATAATATATAAAACCCTGTCAACGAAGGACAGTAAAACCACTAGATTATCACAAAATGAATTAAAACTAGCTAGCATATAACTTTAAAAGTAGAAAACTATTTTTGGACAATACAATGTAAAAATGGGCCAGTAATCGCCAACAATTGAAGGTAGATCACCATACTAGGGACCATGGGGACTTACAGTGCCTTTGCTGCCTGCATGGACCCTAGCTGGATTTACACCAACCCTTCAGCCATTGGCGTTTTTACTGAGATTTAGCCATACTTTAAAAACACAAAAATACTACGATTAAAAACCTGGTACACTTAAATTGACTAAATGTTTTGGGACTTA
Source organism: Haliotis rubra (assembly GCF_003918875.1). NCBI lineage: Eukaryota > Metazoa > Mollusca > Gastropoda > Lepetellida > Haliotidae > Haliotis > Haliotis rubra. The sequence goes on along the minus strand of NW_025765358.1, from coordinate 170,564 downwards.
CGTATTCTCTCAGGAGGACATGTCCAAAAGAAAGGTTGAAATACAATTCTGACAAAGATAAACCATTTAAAGTCACCATTTTTCAACTATTAAAACAAGAAACAACTGTTGTAAAATGAGTGTGTAAAATTGTAAAATGATCATTCTTGTGATTTCAGTCTTTTGAAACATTTTCTGCTGATTTGCATTAGTGAAAACAAGTAAAACGTGTCTTTGATATTGTGAAAATATGTTTAGGAAAATCTAAAATTATCTTTGTTAACATTTTTGCTTGCAAAGTAACATTTGTCCATGTTCTGTGTACACATTGCAATATCAATGGCCAAAACGCAGCAATATTCAAGCAGTATTTGCATCCATTTCACATGTAGAATGATTCTATAGGGTATAAAGAGAGCCTAGAATGCATGGTATGATACGCAAGTACGAGAAACATGCCACGATTAACAGCTGAAGAGAGAAAAAGAGCCATTGTAATGGTGCAGATGGGGTCGTCATACGATGATGTTGCAAACGCCCTCGGATGCCATCGTATCACCGTTATAAGACGTATTCAGGGCTTCAGACAGACTGGGGTCACCGTAGACAGACCAAGAAGTGGACGTCAACGCATCATTATGCCAGCTGAAGATAGGTACCTCCGTCATTAAGAATGGAGGGTAACGTTTCTTTTGGCGTTTAGTGTATATATTATCGTCAGTGGACAGTAAAACAATTCGATTATCACAGTTAGAATTAAATCTAGCGTGTAACGTTAAAATAATAGCAAAATTCAGACAAGATACAATATAAAAACAGGCCATAGACTGCCAACAATTGAAGGTGGATTACAATACTAGGGACCATGGGAATTAACAGTGCTTATCAGTATGCTACGGTTTGATCAGATAAGGACAAACTTCATTGATGAACAACTTCTTTACTCGGATGATTCGACGTTTCGATACAGAGTCTTGTAACGACAACGATACAAGAATCTGTATCGAAACGTCGCATCATCCGAATAAAGAAATTGTTCATCCATAAAGTGTGCCCTCATCTGATTCACTAACTTCTAAACATGGCACTAAAGGACGTTATGGCATGAGCGCCTATTTGGACCCAACACATCAGACGTTCCCCTCGAATTTAGGTTCATGCTTCATTAATGCTTTTGTGTCCATATGTAAAATTCCAGGGATTCCATTCTTTACAAGTAACCAATGTAATTGACTATTTGTTCCAGCTTGTTGTCGATGGTGCTAGCACTATCAGCTTCAGTGAGAGAGTCCTAAAAAAGCTGATGCAGCCACCTTCTTGAACGAGGGCACTGTTAGCATAATAGAGTTAATCTCCTAACTAAACAACTCCAGGTCTTTATATCTATCTTGACCCAGTCCAGCCGAGATGTTCACATGTATCATACGAGTGACACAACTAACACTAAGACAGAACGTTATGACTCGATTTAAGAAATAAAACATCTTCTTTGTCTGTCAAAGGATCGTGAACATATTTCACTCTTAGATGTAGGTCCAGAAAAAGCCCGTTCCCATTAAGCAAGCCAGCATTTCAAATATATAGAAACAGTAAATAGTTATAGAGTGTCTGAATCCCCTTGAGTTCAATATAACCATCCCACACTCTTTATGAGTAAGTTCATAGTTCATAGTATGGTGATCTTCAGTTGTTGGCGATCTATAGCCCGTGTTTTATACTTGCTAGTTTTAGATTCACATGTGTGATTCTCTAGTATTTTTACTGTCCGTTGTCGACAGCTTTTAATCCTCTAAATGTTTCAATTTTTTACTGTATAAATTGTTTTCGTCACGAGATATTGCCGATGTGACGTTAAACATTAACTTACTCACTATGAGTGAGTTATGCCATTTTGAGTGCCTCACATCGGCAGTATTTCAGTGAGTGAGTGAGTTTGGTTTTACGCCGCTTTTTTGCAATATTCCAGCAAAATCACGGCGGGGGGACACCACAAATGGGCTACACACATTGTGCCCATGTGGGGAATCGAACCCGGTGTAGCAGCCCAGAATAACAAATACCACACTGGTTTATACCCAGTGGGTATATTCTGGACTACCCCATCGCCCCAGTATTTCAGCCATATCGTGACTATTAAAATTGTAGTTAATGGAAACAAAGAATATAAATACCAGTCGGCAAAGGACATTAACATAACTGGACTATCACAGATTTACGCTTAAACGGAGAAAATAATACAAGAACAAACTTCATGAACAACAATGCCTCGACGATGGTAGACGATGACTAACTATCATACATGCCAAAGACTGAGAGGAACTGGAAAGGTTACCAAGTCTACCTTTTCTTGTAGGTTGCATTATTGTCCTCCTGAGAGGGTACGTAAATCCCAAAACATTCACTGTTAATTTATTCCTACCACCCTTTTAGTCGTAGAATATGTATTATTTAACCGAATTGCTACGGCTGAAGAGATGGTGTAAATCCAGCTAGGGTCCATACAGGAAGCAAAGGCACTGTAAGTCCCCATGGTCCCCAGTATGGTGATCTACCTTCGGTTTTGGCAATATATAGCCTGTTTTATATTATATTGTCTTCTACAGTTAAACGTTTTTAGTTTTTCATATTAGTTTTATATCTATATCTGTGATGCTCTAGTTATTTTACTGTCCTTCGTTGACAGGGTTGTATAATTTGACTATATTTAATACGACTTTATTTATTACTCAAATCTTCGTCACGATATGGCTACAATATTGCCAATGTGACGTTAAATTTTGACTCACTCACTCACTCTTGTAGGTTGCTGAACACCACGGTCAACAATACATGAGTTACATGATAGTAGGTTTGTAAATAATCGAGTCATGCTCAGAAACAACAATCACGAAGCGATTAATGAGCTGCAAACTATCCACGACATCACCGCACTAACAAATAAGCCTTATATATAATTAAGTAGTATAATTTAGTACTGGCTGCTTGGGAGCAATTCTAACTTGCAATCAATACGGGAGTCTTTCAACCACGTCCGGAAACATCATCTGACCTCCTTGAAACAGAGCCCCTCTCTGGTAGCAGGCTACTCAAGAAGGCGCATACTCTCAATACCCTGGCATCGGTGGAACGTCTTTTTCAGCAGAACATGTCAGGCATGCTGAATTTAGGAAATACTGTTAGCATTGAAACTAGTAACGTTAAAATAATAGAATTATAGGAAATACACGACATAAAAGAGGCTATAGATCTCCAGCAACTGAAGGCAGATCACCATACTAAGGACCATGGGGACTTACAGTATGTTTGCTACCTGCATGGACCCCAGCTGGATTTACACCATCACTTGAGGTCTTGGCGATTATTGAGAAATTTAGTCGGACATTAATGAAAAAAATACTTTACTATTAAAAATCATGGTAGATATAATAATACTTTGAATGAAGTGGGACTAACGTACACTAATACTTTTACGGTACTTCAACCCGGTACTTCAAGATGTGCCCTTATCCATCGGCTTTCTGTAATGTTAAGCTAGTTAGTAATCATTAAAATAGATATCCTGATCGTGGAATCTGCTATTGTGAACAGTGTTTTCTGTGTATTACGTTGCGTTGCACGATATTACCAATAAGTGAGATTCCGAGTGAAAGCTATGTTCAACATTATAAATTATTTAAGTATAACCTTTTTAGTCAAGATATGGTTGAAATATTGCCAAATAGTGACTATGAAGTTTAACTCACTCACTCACTCGCACTAACGAAAAAAGGTAGCGGTGAATAACATAACATTGCAAAAAAGAAAAGGAAGTTATTTGAAAAGTTATAAAAGTTACCCTAAATATACATGTAGCTAAGCACTTTGCATGCTATGTCAGGTATCGCACGTGGCACGAGCAGTTTGTGCACAATAAACTTACTCACTTTTTGCATAGTTTTGGACACCTGGAGTTCACACACCTGATATTGAAAATTGAACGGTTGAGTATTCTCTTGCCTCTGAATGTTGAGGAAAACACGTTAACTACAACCTTAACTACGTCATGGAACGGCTTACAGAAAATCAGCGTCTCTGCACCGTCGGTATACTGGAGACTGGAATAGCCCAAACTGGAGTGGCCAGACATTTTGGTGTCCATCGAAACACAATATCATCTCTATGGAGACTTTTTCAACATAATGGGAACACGAGGGATTCGCCCCTGACGTGGCGTGACGTCAGCAAGACATCCACTACATTCGGCTGACCCACCCAAGGAATCAATTCCAGACTGTCAGTTTGACTGCTCGGACCATCCCTGGCTTAGGTCCAGTCAGTTCCAGAATCACATCTCATGGTCGAACACAGCTTGCCATTGGCAATGGCAACCTGACAGGTCATGCGATACAGGGATGAGATCATTAGACTTTAGGTGCAGCCGCTCAGTCAAGAACACAGACGTAACTTCACGCTTCAGCAAGATAATGCCCTTCCTAATGTCGCTCGGGTTGTGCACTGCATTCAACCGAATACATTTGATACGCCTCACAACATACTGTTTGATTTCAACGGAAACATTCCCCATAGGTCATTTCTTGTATTGATATTCCCAGCTTAAGCATTAATGTTGAATGTATGTCTTTAAAGAGCGATGTCATTGCTAGTGTTAAAATAGCTCATTAATAGTAAGGAATGTCAGTAGCAGCTTGAACGTTGAAGGTCCAGGTGGTGAAAATGTGGTCTCGTCATAGCGAATTTGTTTTCCTGGCTTTAGGAATCATAAAGTTAGTCAACGGTGACAGCTGTTTGGACGTGGATTCTGTTCAGGACGATAAGTACATGAAACACCAGGTGTTCAGAAAGTTCTGGAGTCGGTATCTCTACACCTGTGCATCAGCATGTATCATGTCCTCAGCATGTCTGTCCTTTGGATTTGACATGAAAACGCGCACCTGCCTACTCAATAGTAACAGTAGTGATACTGCTGACGTTGTTGACAGATCGGGATTCCTCTTCAGTGATATTCAACACTGGCCAAAGGTTGGTGCTTTCTTTATTTACAGGTCACCGTGTTCAAAGGCATCGTGTTGCCTCCATACTGCAAAGCTCGTGTTACTCTGAGTCATTTACTTCTTTAATATGTTTACCGTAAGTTTCTGTTAAAACGCGAGTGTTGGGGAATTAGCTCGCTCGGCAAGAGGTCTGACTATACCAATCCACACACAACACAACACCTGAGTAAAATAAACAAGGAATTTATTACACAGCAGTCACAGGATCATTCACATAATCAATCAATAATGGTATGGTTTATAATTAATTATTAGAACATGTTAACACTGTAATCATCTATCAAAGTACATAAACATCACACTTGGATTCGTTACACATACTACATTAACCATGATACACATTCAAAAGCATACAACGTAATGTGATTGTTCAATACTCTACACACAAACCCAGTGGGCGTTCATACCGCACAAAACAGCATATTGCTCATAACGCAATGTACTAGTTAGGAAAAAAACTCTATACAATCCAGACATCACCCCATACATACAATACAATGTACATTCTACAACAGTCACTAAACAACATCGTGTTTGCACGTAATGCAATAGTTAGGATACCCAACACATTCTATTCAATCTAGACATCACCCCAGTGGGTGTTCATACAATGTGCATTCTACAACAGTCAATAAACAACATCGTGTTTGCACGTAATGCAATAGTTAGGATACCTGACACACTCTATAAAATCTACAATAGCCACAAAACAACGTAGAGCTAATCATTATCAAATAAACAATCCTAAACAGTAATAGAGAGTAATTGTGAGATATATTAAACGACGCCACGTTCCACATAGACCTAACGGTTGCGCCTAGGGTCGAACATATAGTTAACGTATCTACAGTAGATTACAGTTACTATAGAATAGCAATGGTAAGGATTTGTCAAAGTAGAAGAAAGTAAAATTTCTTACCTGAGTAAAATAAACAAGGAGTTTATTACACAGCAGTCACAGGATTATTTGTGACTGTGTGTCGTCCCTGTTTTATACCTATTCCAGTTATCATAGATAATCCCATTTACTGATAAAGATGACGATAAAGTTGTTGTTGTGAACTTCAGTTGCTGTATCTTAATCCTATTGTCTAACTCGACTGACGATAATGTGCCTACTGCGCATTTAAGAACTCTATCTTGGCAGGGTTGTCTAATGATTTTGATAAACGTCGGTGTTGATGAGTGAAGTTCACACTGAATTTGATTAGCCTATCTCTATCTGCCGACACATACAAGATACTGGTCTCGGACGTTCGTTATCATTGTGACCCTTGGCGGCTTGCAGATTGTGAAACGTGGTCAGTTAGTCTGTAACATTTCCATATTTCAATAACGTATACTGTCGTAAAATATTTTAAATAATTGTGCGTTTCTCCCATGTTAATATTTCCAACAATCACAATAATCTTTAAAAACATCAAAATGAATTTTGCAGATATTTCACACTTTCTCCTAAAAGGATCGCATCATCGGCATACAACAAAATAAACATTTTGATACACATGAATACATATTCATCACCTGCACATTAACATATATACTTTCGCAACCCTGGCTCCTAGGTGTACGTCTGGATCATTGAGAAACAATGAAAAACAGTGATGGTCGTAAGTTTTCCCCTTGTCGAACCCCAGAATAACTGAAAAAGAACTAACTAACCATAACACTTGATTTGATATTACTGTATATACTGTAACTAACTTCGACAATTTTCCATATATATTATGCGTTAACATTTTTTCAAAGACCTATTCTCCAAACGTTATCAAAAGCTTTAGTGAAATCAATAAATGAACAGTATAATTTTCGTTTCAATGTCTTCGAGTTAACATATATATGCAATATGAACATGAGTTGATTTTTCTTTCTGTAACCTGCTTGAGCAGCACTTGAAATCTTATTCATTTCCACATAACTACCGAGTCCAGCATTCAAAATACTGTTAAACAATTTCCTGAAACAACTGAGAATGGTAATTGGCCGTTACGAGTTCGGATGAAGTGATCTTGTAAATAGGCCGAATGACGCTATCGCTATTATTGGTTTGTATTACAACGGGGTAAGCGCAGTAGTTGGAACAGTGAAACAAATGCACGTGTGGTACACGATGAGCGTTAACTTACTTGTTCTCGGTGTTTCATTTAATGTGCATACCCCTTTGTAATACAAACCAATAATAGCTATTTAAAACTATGATCGTTTGTTAGACAACTTTTATCCTAGGTTGAATAAAATTCTGAGAATTAAATGTTCAATTTGCAAGGTAAAATTATGAGAATTCGCAATCTTAACTTCACTTCATTCGAGTTACTTTTTTGTTTAAAGTGAAATTCATCGGTACGTTTTCACTGCAAACAGACTATAGTACACGTTTCTAGGGACCTGGCATCACTTTGCAAACCATCTAAATTTGCTGTTAAAGTTCAAGTCTGGCAACATTAGCTTTAATTCCACTGATATCCTTTTTAATAACGTCTAGTCGAGATACATGCTCTATTTTTGTGAGTTCTCAGTGAGAGAGTAATTTAGATAAAGTTATAAATCCAAATGCCAATGCTCGCCGCGCATTTAAGCAGAATAGGCGTCAGTCCTGGGGAAACTATGTTTCCCAAATAAATTCCTGTACACCTGTAATTGTGGAACATGATACAAAGGATAAAGGGCAAAGGTTCAAAGTCTAGTGTTCACAATCTGGTGAAAATTTAATATCTGACAAAACTGACATTGACAATAAACTTGGTGAAACTCTCGCCAAGCATTCTTTGTCGTAACATTATTTCCCCGAGTTTGAAAAATATCACAAACAACAGAAGAGATTAATATATTTTAGCTCCGACAGAAGTGAATTATTTTGACTACATAAGCTACATACCGCCCGTGAGCAAGCTCATGATACTGTAACATATACTAATAATATGCAATATCAACATTTAACTGAATCATGTATGGAAACTTTTAGATTTAGTTGATAAAATATGAACTTCAGGGAATTTTTACGATTCGTGTCATAATGCCACTGTAGTCTTGTCGGAATCGTACTGATCCTTCCTATTACAGACCAATATCTTTAACACGTTCTGTGACTGTAGAACCATGGATCGAATAGTATATAATAGATGAATATGGCATCTGGAAACCATTTACTTAATAACAAATATACAATGTGGTTTCCGCAAAAAAAATCGAAGTACAAGTGTACTATTGATTAATCATTACACTATAGTATCTAGTTTAGAGACGTAGTCTCAATTTTCCTTGATCTTGAGAGGTCGTTTACCTCAGTCTAACTCACAAGTTTCAACAGAAGGGCAATTTCAAGTCAGAGTGGGTTAAACCCTATCTGATTATTATAATCGGGATCAGGGTGTTCCACAAGGCAGTATTATGTCTGTGACATCATCTAGTATTAAAAGGGGCGGTGGGGTAGTCTAGTGGTTAAAGCGTTGGTTCGTCACGCCGAAGACCCGGGTTCCAATCCCCAATTGGGTACAATGAGTGAAGCCCATTTCTGGTGTCCCCCGCCGTGATATTGCTGGAAAATTGCTAAAAGCGGCGTAAAACCAAACTCAGTCAGTCAGTCAGTCTAGTATTAAAATAAACAGTCTTTCCAAGGTTCTAACGGATTCAGTTGTTGAATTACTTTTCGTGGATGATTTTAATGTTTCTAATGCATGCAATAGAGAGGCAGTTATAAGTCTCACGTCTCACGAATGGTCACTTGGAAACGGCTTTAAATTTTCTAAATCAAAAACTATTTGCACATATATTTCTGCCGAAAATATAAACTACATAAAGACTCAGAAGAAGTCCTAAATGACAGTCCCATCAAAGTTAAGGAGGCCAAGTTCTTGGGTCTTAGTTTTGATTCCCATTTAACCTTGTATACTTTTTCTGCTGCTAACATGGAGCTAGACAATATATCTCCTTCCCACCTGCTTTCTTCTCCTTGGCAATTGGTGAGACCACAAGTCGACCAAGCACTGACCATATTCAAGAAATCAGAACCAAATGAATTACAGTATAGACAGGAATGTAATCAATTCAGAAGTCAACATAATACATACAAATCTGTAATTTCAGATGGACCCAAGGTCGATGATGACACAGTTGCTTTTGTCACTGCTAATAAAAATCTGTAAACATCCACTTAAAATCGAAATAGTTTAATTATTTAAACTAGTTGAAGAGATTGTGTAAATCCAGCTGTGATTAATGCAGGCAGCTAAAGCAAAAGTCCACATGGTCTCTAGTATGGTCATGTACCTTCAGTTGTTGGCGATTTGTAGCCCGTTTTTGTATCGTACTGTCTGCAATTATAGTAAAATAGTTTTAGATTTACATATTGATTTTACAGATATATGTCAGGGTAGAGATTGCGATCTGGTAGGATCGGAGATTCTAGCAGTAGAGATTGCGATCGGAGTCTCTACTGGTAGAATCTCCGATCCTACTAGTAGGGATTGCAATCGGAGTCTCTACCAGTAGAGACTCTGATTATATAGAATAACCTATACAATCGTAATCTCTACCAGTAGAAGCTCAAATCTGATCCTACTAGTAGAGATTGCAATCTAAGTGAATATTTAGAAAAACAAAACTTATTTTCGTATATTGTAGAATGACATCTTCCATTGAAAAGTGCACACTGTTTGTCCAACATGATGTTTACAAACAAAATGAAAATAAAACATTGTTCCTTTGTTTTCATTTATGATTGTTATTGTAAATAAATATAACTCTAACCCAAATATATATCTGGCCGATCATTTCCCCACCTTCCTGTCTTTTTGTTGTTATAGTAGAGTTATGGGATTACAAAAAAGGCTCGATAAATAAAGAAATTATTGTGATAAATGGCAGCTAAAGGTAAATATAGAAAAAACTAAGGTTTTCGGCTATGTATGGGTTAATCAAGATGTAGGTTGTAATAACAGTTTTATTTCAAGTTTTAAGGAAAGGTGTATTGTGTTTCTTTGAAAGCGTATCAAGTTATTCCAAACATCGGTTATATAAATCTGTTACAAGTGAAATTAGATGTGAGGATTATTTATTGCTAATTAGTGTACCAGTTTACCGTATTGCCCTCTGTGAGCTCCGATGCTCATATCATCAACTGCTAATCGAGGAAAGACGAAAGATCGGCCTAGCAAGGAGCGAAAGATTATTCCCTTTTTGCATTGTACCCATTATTGAGTCTGAATATCATTTCTGCTTGGAATGTAATTTTTATAATAATCTTCGTCAGGCCCTGCTCCCAAAGTATTATTACACTTCTCCAACTCTCCATATATTTGTACAATTGTTGTCATATTTGTTGTTTGCCACAGATCAATCAGAGTTTCTACCATTTGAATTGGAAATGGTACTGGTAGAATCTCCGATTGTACCAGTAGAGACTCCGATTGCAATCTCTACTGGTAGAATCTCCGATCCTACCAGATCGCAATCTCTACCCTGACATATATCTGTGATATTCTAGTTGTTTTTACTCTCCTTCGTCGACACATGTTCTGATATCACTTGATTAATTTGTTATCAATGTGTGAATTGCTTTTGTCACTATATAGCTGAAATTGTGCCGATGTGACTTTACATTTTAACTCACTCACTCACTCACTCGTCACTAAACCAAACATATCTCCATCATTGATCCTTTAATATGAAGCCTCTAAAACGTCGCCTCACGTGATGGTGGTTGCTCACACAGTGGGCTAAAACTCTACGCAAACCTGGTTTTGTTGTAGCTGCAGAAATGGCTGTGGTGAGTCAAAAACGGAGTGAGTGAGTGAGTTGGGTTTTACGCCACCTTTAGCAATGTTCTAGCAATATCACGACGGGGGCACACCAGAAATGTGTTTCACACATTGTACCCACGTGGGAAATCGAACATGCGTGATGAGCAAACTAGGCTGCCTCACCGCCCTGTTCCGATAGAAACTCGGACTATTAGAGGGCGCCAGTTCACCACAAAATGTACTGTGCAAAAACAAGGAAATGCAAAAATAGAAGAAGTGGAAATATCCGACGGAGTTTAACTGATATTCATACAAAACAAGAAAAACCTTTTAAAAGGCAACGTTGGAGGCATCTGAGGGAATTAAAAAATTTAGTGAGACGGACGTGAGATGATTTGGGGGGTGAAGCTGATTTCAAGAGCATCACGATGACCACACCTTCGTCTATACGAGACTTGCTTCTATTAAGAGATCGGTACTCGCATCTCCAGAATATGAGATTTGGTATCAAAGGTCTTTCTCATGTCTAACCATGTCTGGAAATAAAATCCTAGTGACGGGCGGAGCAAACATGGCCCTATATACAGTACAACCAGAATTTAAGATTGTAATTTTTAAAAACATTTCACTCATTACTCACGTATCAAATGTGAATATTAGCAGAACATAACTCCAGATTCAAAGACAGGTGAACAGTTAGTATTTTGTCAAGTCACCATGGGCAGCAGTGCAGGCTTCAATGCGGCGGGGCATACTACTGATCAAAGAAGTTAGAAAGTTGTGGTCCATGCTGTCCCAATATCGGACCAACTCTTCTTTCATTTCAGCAATATTTGTCAGATTTTTCTTATTGACGCTTTCCTTCATAAGTCCCTACACATTTTCTATTGGAATTAGGTCAGGGCTATAGCTTGGCCAATCTAATAATATCATATTTTGGGTCCGAAACCAGGCCTGTGAATGCTTTGAACAATGTTTTGGGTCGTTGTCCTGCTGGAAAATCCAAACAATTTCCATAGAACACGTGAGCAGATGGAAGTGAATGTCCCTCGAAAATATTAGTGTACCGCTCACTGTTCATATTCCCTTCAAATACACAGAGGGGCGTTGCCCCTAACACAGATATGCCACCCCACACGTTAAATTTCGGACTGTACTTTGGGCGCTGATACAAAGGTTTTTCAGTTTGTTTGCTCCGGAATTTCAGTGTATTACGAAAAAGCCACATAGAACTTTCATCTGAGAAAATCACATTGTCCCAGTTAAAATTTCTATGCTGTAAGCACCAGTTCAACCTTCGGTTCTTTTGTTTCATGATCGGTGATGGAATTCCTCGACTTTTTTGCCAACCCATTGCATGCCTTACGTTTTCTAAACTCCCTCGTTTGTCGTCTGCAAGCAAGTAAACAAATGGGGATAACTCTTCGCAAAATTATGAAAAAGGATTAACGGAGTTGTCTCTCTGAATGAAACCAAGCACTTGATAGCTGGTCAAGGTTGTTTATACTAGAAATCCAATTAAACATATTCCTAAAATTCTCCATAATTTCTGGTCATACTCTAGTACCACTGCCGGGCCAGCGTTTATAAGCGCGCGTGGGTTCGCACAGTGAGTGAGTGAGTGAGTTTAGTTTTACGCTGCACTCAGCAATATACCAGCTATAAGGTGCCCGTCTGTAAATAATCGAGTCTGGACCAGATAATCCAGTTATCAACAGCATGAGCATCAATCTGCGCAATTGGGAACCGATGACATGTGGCAACCAAGTCAGCGAGCCTGACCACTCGATCCCGTTACTGGGTTCGCACACTGAGACGGTATAATATGTACGCTCCACGCTCAGCACTCTCGGTACTATTACTGAACACGCCTCTTGAACCGATTCTAGGAAACCAGTCGGCCCTTCGCTAAATTCCAGGAAAAAACTAATGGGTACTACTAAAATGGAATAGATTCGGATTCTGCAATTGTAAAATATTTTGAATTGAAAGTGTATCAGATTTCGATAGTGAAAACACAGAATGAGTTTATAGAAAACTCGATTTCCGCATTAACTATGAAGTAAACCGGGACAATTATTTTGGATTACCCACATGGCCACGTGGCTCCTAATTTGCTACAGCTATGTTCATTGGTCATTTGGAATTGCCAAAATACAAAAAGACTAAATATTATTGGCTGAAAGTTCATTTTGATTAATCCAAGTGTATACAAGTGTATGTTGTAGAGAGAAATTTCACCCGAGAGACAAATTCAGCCTGATTAGAGGGTTTGCGCGTCCAACCAATGAATACCAAATATGAATTCATGAAATGATGATGTCTATCACTGGATGCGTGGTGCAGACCATTGTGTTTCCATGTGTAATGAGGAAATATCGCTGTTTGGAAAATTAGGTGTACTTTCTTGTACGATCTAGTGCTAATTTTCTGATATCTGAACTTAAAGACGTGTCCGTCATACATCTGGTTTCTGAATTACTTCTTTAAATTTGAACTGCACATTTTTTATAGTCTCTCTCCGGACGATGCGCTCAAAAGATATGTCCCAACAACGACCGATGTGAAGTAACTCGACTGGGTCTTGCAAGCTGTGTTCCAGGTAACCAATGTCATTTCCAGTGTATCAACTACCTTTGGCACATGCACACAGGAGCATATTTATACATACGTCCAGTTAGCGATACTGTAAATTCTTGTAAATTAATTTTACGTAATTTACGTTATGTACAATAGAAGGATATGAAGACTTCAGAATGGTATGGCAAAATAACCATTCCCTCCAGACCTTGAAGCTATTCATGCTGACGTAACACATAGAATGCATACACAACGAGAGAGCGAATGTCTAAAAACACTTATTTGACGTGGATTCTAATTCAAGGCTATATTATTTTTCTGAAGAGTTCCAAGGGTGTGGTCCTCCCCCGGATGTGAGAGACGCCAGCACCATGTATGACGGTCACTACCAGGGAGCTGTGGCGACCTACTCCAGGTACACCTGTGACCCTGACTACAGAGCCTGCTACACCACTGTCACCAGCACCTGTCAGTCATCTGGAGCATGGACGAGTTTAGCAGGTCTTTGTGGACAGGCCAGGTGGCACAATCCTGTAAGATATCTTTTGGTCTCAGTATTTACTCTGTTGCGGTAAACATGAACTAGGCCTCCAGATCCCTCTACCATGTCCCATTCCGAGTTAGAATAGCACCCTTCTGTCGTAAGAGGCGACATAACGACTCGGCGGTAAAGTCAAGGCATGGGATGGCTTTCCCAACAACGAAAATGTGAAAATCATGAATTCTATTTCTCCAATTTGAATGATCATTTGGATCACAGCAAATCATATATGTTATTATGAAACTGCTGACTGAGAATTTTTTGTGTGTATTTGCAGCAGATAAATGACAGGTATTCATTTCCGTGTGGTCCTTCAAGCAAGTTCAAGCTGCAAATCAGCGACACACAGACTAAACATACAAGTTGATCTATACTGATCTCTTTATTTCATGTTGGAACAATATCCGTTATGTTTCATAATATTTTGTCACATTTATTTCTATATTTCATCCTTCAAAATGAGAGTGGTTATCTACATTGAGTTGCTGGTGATCTCCAGCCACCTCTTATATTGTATTGTCTCTAACATTTGACTAACTTTACATGCTATATGCATGTTTTAATTCTCTAACTTGATAAGCCAGTTATTTTACTGTCCTTTGTCGACAGGATTTTATAATTGTGTTTATCGTTAATTAATTACTTTTTAAGTCACATTATGGCGGAAACATTTTGCAACCACACCAAATATCAATTCACTGAATTCTTTTCACTGAACTCGAGTGATGTCGATCGTTTGAACATGAAATTAAATCAGATTCAATCAAGCACAAGCCATATTACACATCAAAATCATATATGTAATTATGAATCCACTAACAGAAATCTGTTTGTATATTTGCAGCAGATAAATGACAGGTATTCATTTCCGTGTGGTCCTTCAAGCAAGTTCAAGCTGAATATCAGCGTGACACCGACTAAAAATACAAGGTGATGAATACTGACCTTTTTGACAATTTTCAAAAACCTTGTTAAAAAACCTTTGAGCATGGCAAAGTATTTTTTTATTTTACCATTTATTTTTTCACATTTGTAGTTATTTGTTGAACATGTACATATTCAACTTTATAAGGATAAGGATCTTTTCTCCTGACCATGCTTAGTTTCTATTCGCGTTTTAGTGACGTTTTTGTGGATATCATTACTGGAGAACTGGCTGCCTTTGCAGACATTGTATCCTATTGACTACATATATAGGAGAGCTACAGTACCGTGGCACTCTTTCTGAAAACATAATATGGTATGAAATTTCTGATACAGCCTCACTTATCCGGACACTTGGGTTACTCAAGTATTGCTCAGTGAAACAATAACTGATGTTATCCTTTTGCTTTTCTGCGTATGAGCACATTTTTACAAATGTTAAAATTGTTATGAAGTTCCACCATTGCAAAAATATCAACTCATTCGTTTCTTTCTATCTTTTATCAAAGATTGGGTATTGTGCTACAGAAACAAGCTGATGATGTATTCTACTCAGAATTTCGCCTGTACTATTTGGGGTTCCGTGGAAGGGTCGTTATCAACACGAAAATTGATACAAAATGGGGCTCGGAGGTGCATGCTGATCTAACAATGGCTGTTGGACAAAACTACGATATTGAAATAACCCTTCAAGATGGTGTATACATGGTATGTATGGCAAACAGAGAAGAATAAATGGTTAAAGAAATGTATTTCGGAAACGTTTCTCTAATCCCCATTTATGGTAAAGGATACCTGGTTCGTTGGTTACCTATCTGGTTTGTTTAAGGCAGACTCACACTGGTGGGCCCGTCGAATTGATATGCCGAATTCGACCGAGACGTATCGTCTGAGTGATAAATCGAATTCAACAAACAGTACAAATCGGCCGTTCCATTACCCTATAACGCGACACTGCTTCGAGATGGCATAACTCCATGGATGATCAATTTCTATATTTTCACCATTGCAACGTTTCGGTATTGCTTCTTGTACTGTTTTCAAGCAAAGTAACCACGCCTCGATTTTTCACTGGAGGAAACGGAGCGTTTCTTGTATCATTAGTTCAATACAAGATCATGAAAACTTTCATTTCCCATGCGAAAGACGTTGTAATACGACTGTTCATCTTCAATTTCAAGAGTTCTTTAATGAGATGGTTGTATGCTCCTTGCATGTCGCGACAGAGAATCCAATCTTTCGTCCAACAACTTCTCTTTCTCTTCGCTTTCGCATCAAAATGGCGTCTTCTTTACATAGTATCGCGCATGGAAGCAAAAATTCCCCGAGATATTATGAGATCGACAATAATAACGATCGAATCGTGTTAGAAGTAGCAAATCGAACAGTCGATATTTGTTACAACCACCGAACATGTTGTACTCCATGGATGATCAACTTCTTTATTTTCGCCATTGCAACGTTTCGGTATGGCTTCTTGTACTGTTTTCAAGCAAAGAAACCACGCCTCGATTTTTCACTGGAGGAAACGGAGCGTTTCTTGTATCATTATTTCAAGTAGCAAATCGATCAGTCGATATTCGTTACAACCACCGGACATGTTGTACAATGTATGGAAAAGCCCAGGTCGTTAGGACGTATAGACCCGTGGGAGTCGAGCTTTACATTCAGCGTTCTGCTCTGCTGCATCGGACTGTAAATACCTGTTTAGGTAAATTGTGTGAATAGCGGGCACTTGCCCTTGTCATCATAATAAAGCAAAACGGCAGTGTACAACAGCTCTGGTATTAACGTTGACCATTGAGTGCCCGAGGTACTGTAATGCCTCCTTTACTCCCACTCTCCATCACAGGCACAGCTGCCTCATCATGGCAATAACTTTCCATCTTGTATTTTGTAAGTCATACAAGTATGTCACGTTAGCTGTCGTCTTTCAAAACAGTTCACGAGCCTCTGGTACATATACAGCAACTATGAAATTGATATACGAGTGTGCCTAGCGTCTTCACAAGACGTGAACATGTGCCCCATAGCTGGTGAGATATTGTGTTCTTCGCATGTGCATTTCGCTATGCTACGGTATGATTCGCCTGTTCATCCAAACATTAAAAGTTCCCTTTTATTGTTGATTCATTAATGCTCATGTGTATCAATGTACACAATGTATAATGTAAAGATTACGTTGCTTACCAGTAACGAAAAAGAAAATGTTCAAATAATGTAATGGACTATTTGTTCCAGCTTGTAGTCGATGGTGCCAGCATTGTCAACTTCACTGAGAGAGTCTCTGGGGCAAACCCTGATGACGTTTCCATCCTCTACGACGTAACTGTTGGCATGATGGAGTTTATGTCCTAACCAGCCAACGCCAGGTCTTCATAACTATTATGACCTAGTCCAGCGGGGTTTGTTCACGTCTCTCGTATCTGTCTGTCAAAGGGTCATGGGCATCTTTCACTCTTGGATGTGACACAAAAATGGACAGCTCCCATTGCGCCAGCCGACATTTCAAATAAAATGAAACTGTAAATATGGAGAGTATAGATAGCCGACATAGAGATAACAGTCAGAATGTGAGTTTGTAAGTGAGTTTAAATTTTACGTCATTTGTAGAAATATCCAAACAATATCAGTGCGGGGGACACAAGAAATGAGATTCACATATTGTATTCATGTGGGGAATCGAACCCCTGTCTTCAGCATGTCATCGTTTGTGGGGGCGATGGAGGAGCCCAAGGGTTAAAACATTTGCTCGTCACGCCAAAGACCAGGGTTCGATTTCCCACATAGCTACAATATGTGAAGCATATTTCAGGTGAGTGAGTGAGTTTGGTTTTACGCCGCTTTTAGCAATATTCCAGCAATATCACGGCGGTAGCCCACAGTGTGAGCAACCAGCAGTGTGAGCAGCCATTTTTTGCTGTTATCGGTTATTACCAAGTGATTCTTTTACGACTTATATTTGCTGACTTCACTAAATGGAATCATGCCAAAACATTGTACATACACTTTCCGTCTTTATTCACGGTAGGCAGTCCACATATTCCATGTTCGAAACTTATATAGTATATGCATCTGGTGTTGTGTTGGAGTACTTCATTGCTTCATTTAATTGAAATCATGTTGCGTATACCACAACCTTACATGTAGCTTTAAATGAACATGTAAAATGCATTTAGGTAACATGTTTCAACTTATGGACAAGATCAAAGACGAAGTTTATGGCTAGATTAAGGAACATGAGAAGCCACCTTTTGTGTAAGCCTGAGTAAACCAAAATGGAATGTCAATTGTTCATTGCTTCAGTAACGACCGTGTTTGTAATCCTTATCCACCAGGACACTTTGGTGAAAGAAAACAGATGATGACTAGAAAAGTTTTATAAACCATTACTGTAATTAATTATATCACTTGTTTTATTTACCATAGATAACCTTAAAGTATATGTGTCGTATTGTTTTCTGTATAGTACACAGCTTTGTGTTGATTGTGTAATTATCAATATCAAGATCCCCAGCACTCCAATAATAAACAGAATACACTGTCGTCAATGTTTCCTTCTGTTGTCCTGATCCCCACAAACATACAAATCATATTACCTTGTGAGGTCTCCACTTATCACTAGAAGAAAAGACCTTATAATTTCCAACCGTTACGAAATCGTGAAAAACTACATGTTAACTTTCGATTTCAATGCTCAGAATAGGAAACAGTCAGTCGCATCTCAAAGATTAGTGGAGAATGAATGAGTTAATATCTTAAGTCACATCGTCAGTATTTCAGCCAAATGTTGCCATACACATATCATAAAGACCTGTAGATAATATAAAATCATGGTCTTTGGTGAAGAGATAAATCTAAATGTGTTGAAATTTCTCAAGAAGATGTCTGTTACCTTTATGTAGAAAACGTATCCTAGTTACAAGGTCTGATTAGGGACCTTTCTGATTGGATCAAGTGCGCCACACACATGTCTTTAAATTCAGAAAGTTTCACATTAGTATTGACTACAATGTTGTACATATTTAGTAATTCATTGATCTAGCTACCATCAACACATATACGCTCATTTACTGGTACACGGTTCATTCTTCCGATGACGCTCGTGCATCACACATCTGTCAAACACCCACTGTGTTGTACCTAGACGAATATCTTCTGAGGACTGACTGACTGACTGAGTTTGGTTTTACGCCGCTTTTAGCAATATTCCAGCAACATCACGGCGGGGGACATCAGAAATGGGCTTCACACATTGTACCCATGTAGGCATTCGAACCCGGGTCTTCGGCGTGACGAGCCAACGCTTTAACCATTAGGCTACCCCACCGCCCCTCTTCTGAGGAAGTATGTTAACCACAACTTAATCCAACAAAGTTTGTTAAATGCGTTAAACGACTTTGGATCTAGACATTATGAATAAGTAAAATAACAAATATCGAGGCAAGCAATAATCATTTTGGATCAAAGGGCATTGTCTACTTACTGCATTACAAATGTCAACATACATGGAAATCCACAAACAATGTTTCCTTTTGTTTTCCTTTTTATTGTTTGTGTTTCTCATCGCCCGACCGACCCTTCTAAGTTTATTGCCGACCCCCACCCCCCCAAAAACCCGGGTTTTTTTTTATTTCAACGCAGCCGACTCGAACCTAAAACGTACCGCCTCGTCATATAAAATGTTTATCTATCTAAAGTGTTTTAATCAGTGGCTGCCACAAGTCCAAAGAACGCGAGAAAGTGAAATAAGAATTACAGTAAATGAGAATGAAGAACATTATTCGGATTGTCTTTATTTATTTATTTTTTTAGCTTTTTATCCGACCGACCGACCCATGTTCAGAATTTGGAGGCTACGTGAAACACATAAGAAAATTGATGCGCTTATAAAGAACACTTAATCCATATTTGTCTTGAATTAGAAAAATATGGCCCGCGTTGCTGCTGGTCCATTTTCAGAAGTATGCATCTGACAGAAGTCTATTTATGCCTGCGACTTCCAGCTATAGAACCTGTTTACATTGATTATTCAGTATGCTTTGTTTGTTGAAAGTAATTAAAGTTTAATAATGAAAACAATGATCTCTCTAGTGGGTTGATGTTTTGAGAGCCCTGGAATTTGCACTGCATTCAACCGAAAACCTTTGATACGCCAGACAACATACTGATTGTTGCCGAGGAAAACATGACGTGAACAGTTTTTCTTGTTTTGATGTTCCCACTGATGCTTAATTATGAAATCAATTAAAGGTTTATGGTACTGGCAGTGATACAAAAGCTCAATATGAATGAGGAGGGTCAATAGCAACTTGACAGTTGAACGTCTGTGAAAAAGTGGACTTACCATGGCGACTTCGTTCTCTTAATTTTAGGAACCATGAAGGTAGACAGTGGTGATTCTGTTGTTCACAGCGACAGGTGTTCAGGAAGTTCTGGAGTCAGTCTCTCTACACTTGTGCTTAAGAATTTCTCATGTCCTCAGCATGTCTGTCCTTTGGATTTGACATGAAAACGCGCACCTGCCCCCTCAACAGTAACAGTGGTGATACTGATAACGTTGTTGACAGAACAGTATTCCTCTTCAGTGATATTCAACACTGGCCAAACATTGGTGCTCACACTTTTACACTTTAACTACAGGCCATATCAGGTTCAGGGGCGTCATGTTTTTTGCCATACAGCAAATCTCGCGTTACCTTAGTTGTTTCTGAATGTTTTCAATATTTGTCACAAATTTAAAGAAAGGGTTTTCCAGTTTGTTGATAATACAGAAATTGGAAACATTTGAAAGCTGGGTTAGATGGATTTGAATGAAGCCAAGCAATATATTGAAGTGCAGGTTTAATTTTTCTTTACTTTAAGTTGCTTCAACATGTAAAGTCTCGATAGTGGATATTCTGAAAGCATGGTATTGGTATTGAACTCTCTAACATACGATATGTGAGCTGAATCATAAATGAACCATCCGTAGTCAAGTTTGGATCTGAACAGTGACCTATAGAGGTGAAGAGGTGTTTCTTGATCTGCATTACGTTTAGTATTTGAAACACATTTCAGAATATCAGTGGCTTTTAAACATTTTGCTTTGAGATTCTTAATAGATGGGACAATTCATAATTTATGATCAAATGTAATCCCCCTAAATTTGGCTTCTTTGGCAGTTCTGATGGGAATTGTATTTACGAACAGTTCTGGATCGTTATATATTTTACGTTTGTTGCAAAAATGGATGCAATAAGGTTTAGCTTTGGAAAACGTACAACAGTTTTCCAGTGACCATTTATGTACCTTGTTTAGAGAAAGTTGCAATTGTGTTTCAATGCTATTCATGCTGGATCTACGACATATTTAAAAAATCTACAAGTGAGCCATCGACGCTGTCGTTTAGAACTTTAGACAAACTATTGATTTTTATACTTAAAAGAGTAACAGGTACAATACGTCCTTGTGGAACACCTGTTTCCTGGTCATAGATGTAAAAAAATGCAATTTCCAAAAAACGTAATAAAGTTCGTCACATGTAGATCTTTTAAAATATTACATTTCCAAACAGTACCATTTGCTTTTTTCTAAATCAAAGAAACTAGAAACTACATGCTGCTTTTTAGTAATAAAGTTGCTGTCACTACTGTTGATAATAAACCAATAATAAATGTATCTCATCTGACTATATGATCAATGGTACTCATGTGGTGTCTAAACGTACACAGGATATCTGTAATAAGGTGATTTGATTTAACAAACGTTCCATGAGGTTCTTGAGAGTCATTTAGAAGTTGGTGTTCAAGTAAAACGCAAATATTGTGGATGACAACTTCTTCTTTATTGTATGTCACAACGTTTCTGGGCTATTCCTTCGTCATCCTCCAACCTCAGCAAGATCCAAAGCAGCTCCTCGCCCATCTCAACAACCAACATTCCCGCATCAAATTCACCATTGAAACAGAGCAGAACAACCAACTACCTTTCCTTGATGTCCTTGTATCCCGCACCTCCTGCAACCAACTTCAGACCTCCGTGTACAGAAAACCTACCCATACGGATCAATACATCCACTACAACTCCAACCACCCCCCTAAAGTCAAGACCGGCGTCATCTCTACATTGACCAGAAGAGCCAAAAACATCTGCTCAACAAACCTACAAGAAGAAATTGAACACCTAAGGAAAGTCTTTGTAGAACGCAACCACTACCCACCTGAAATAGTCAACAGAACCATCGAAGCAACGCTTTCACCTCCTGCCAAAAGATCTAAACCAGAATCAGCCCCCATCAAGATATCCATTCCCTACATAGGTAAACCATCACATCAAATCAGCCGACTCCTGAAACAACAGGCAGGCATAGACACAACCTTCTCAGCGTCCTCCAGCCTCAACAACCTCCTCCATGCCAACGGAAGAAAACAACCCACCGTCAACAAAAACAACCCGAAATGTGTTATTTATAAAATAAACTGTGATTGTGGACAAAGCTACTTAGGTGAAACATCCCGACCCATCAACACCCGAGTCAAGAACATCGCACCTCTGTTGCTAACTCCGACACCAAATCAGCTATCTCTGACCACATCAAAGCAAACCCCAATCATCAAATAGAGTGGTCCGACTTCACCATTCTCGCCAACAACCAAACGGAAGCTCACCGAAGCCATTCACATCAAACGCCATAAGCCCACCATCAACCGTGACCAAGGATATTTCATTCCATCAGCTTATGATCCACTCCTCCACCAAGCCCAATCTATTGTAAAAACATCGCACCTATTGTATAAACATCTCCTTCATTGTACCACTCCTGTATTTATACATCTCTGGCTTCCATTCACTATCCTTTGTGTACTCACTGGCTTCATCAGCTTACTGCTTAACCAATTATGGCAATTATGTTGTTTCCTTTGTCAATTACAATGTATGTAGTTTCATTGTTATACACAGTATAAATATGCAGCTCCTCCACTTCATGTATCACTCTTGCTTGGGCACCCATGAAGGGCCACCTCCTCGTGGTGGGTGCTGGGTCACGCTAAGCGCCCTTCACCCCCGTTGTGGACCCGGGGGGATATATGGTCCACCAACCCGTTTGCCGTGGGTTGCGCCCCTGTGTCGGTGGAGGACGGGATTCTGGTGGTTGAGGGCAAGGGTTCCAGGAACAGCGTTCCTTTGCCCAATACACCACTTCGACCCTTACTTCACCTAGACGGGTGGTTGAATGGGCCCGGTTCAATCAATCGGCTGGTCATGCCAAGCCCTGAGTATAATTTTGTATGTCTAAATATCTATTTCAGAATTGTTGTTCATTTTAGGTCTTGGCCCAGTTTGTTTATCAAGCTGAACTTGATTCAAAAGTTTTGATTTCTAAACTGCCTAGAGTTTATGCCCAGAAGGCGATGGCTCATGGGCCAATCTGGTGGTACATTCTCTGTAATGCTACTGCTTGAGTATACCCTCTTGGTATCCTTGGTGCCGCCAGTTGGAGGCCCACTGGCATTAGGCATCGTCCTGGTTGACACTCCATGGTGGGTGGGGATCCAAGAGGGTGAAAACAAATATACTACCATGGCTAACCAAAACCCAAAAACAAAAACGTTATCATGCAGATGACTCTGATGATGAGGAAGACACGATTACGAGATTGTGTTATTCTGAACGTGAAACCTGGCCTCGCTTCATTATTGCAGAATCTAGTGAAAAAAAATTGACTTCTTGTTCTCCTTTTCTGTTGGAAAAAGCTATCCAGGGTATTGCTGGAAATGTTCAGAATGTGACTAAAACTAGATCAGGCTCCCTTCTAATAGAATGTGTGAAGAGGGATCAAGCTGCTAATCTCATGGAAGCAAAATCCTTTGCAAATGTTCCCGTCAAATGTTATCCACACAAAACATTGAACTTTAGTAAAGGTATTCTTCGTGACAGAGACAGAAGTCTTGCTGATCTCTCCACCGATGACATCGTAAGTCAGTTACGAATGCAGGGAGTAGTTGAGGCAAAGCGTTTCAATTTTAAGAAAGATGGTGTTTATACTCCTTCCAATACCTATTTGCTGACTTTTGATATTCCAAAGCTGCCCCAATCTATAAAGGTCGGATGTTTTTCAATGAAAATTGACCTATATGTCCCTAATCCTCTCAGGTGCTTTAATTGCCAGAGGTTTGGGCATGGTCAGAACACATGTAAAAACCGTTCTGCTTGTTATCGTTGTGGTGGCGACGATCATGAATCCACTACATGTTCATCTGAACCAAAATGTGTGAATTGTTCTGGTCCGCACATGGTCTCCTCAAAAGAATGTCCCGTTTGGCAATTTGAAATGTCTGCTCAGCGTATCAAAACGGAGAAGAATATCAGTTTTTCAGAAGCAAAGAAATTAGCTGCTTCAACTTCAACTTCTGGCAACGCTTCCTTGAGAGGTAAATCAACATACGCTGAAGTATTGAAACCATCCATGAAGTCCATCGAATGTCAGACTGACCTGACATGGATGTATGCACAGACACCTATGTGCGTTTATGATCTGATTTCTCCTACACCAAGTCAATCATCCTCCCAAGAAACGCTGAAATCATCAGAAACACAGACATCTACACCAGTTGTGAAAAAGAAGAATGCAAATGTTGATTATTCTAAAAAGCAGACAAGAAATGAACGTGTACCTAAAGGACAAAGAGACCCTGTGTCCATTCTAAATAGGTTTGATCTTTTAGATGATATGGAAGTGTCATCTCATGTAAGCACCCACTCCAAGAGCCATTCTCCAAAGAAGAAAGGTCGGGGGCTTTCTCCGATAGCACATCCCAAATGACCAATACCCTAATATGATGGTACTGAACTTATCCAGAACTCCCATTGACCCTCCATGCGTTCCCAAAATATAATTCAATGGAACTGTAGAGGAATGAGGAATAATTATAATGATTTACAACTTTTAGTCCAAGATTTGAAACCATCAGCTTTATGTTTACAAGAGACATATTTCAAGGCCACTGATACATTTGACTTACGACGGTATAGTTCATATCATCGTTTCTCCCCTCCAGGCCCTAAAGCTACTGGAGGATCTTCAATTATTGTGAAGCAGGGTATAATCCATAGTCCTGTCTCACTTAATACCCCTCTACAAGCAGTTGCAGTCAGGCTTACTTTGAATTTTGTCTTTACCTTATGTTCTCTTTATATTCCACCCTCTTCATGTCTTCGGCAATCAGATCTTCAAGAGTTGTATGATCAACTCCCTAAACCCTGTATTATTGCAGGCGACTTAAACGGCCACAACCCACTTTGGGGTGGTACAGTTATAAATACTAAAGGAAAAATACTTGAAGATTTCATCTCCAATAATGATTTATGTATATTCAACGATAATTCCCATACTTATCTGCATCCTGGAACTGGAAGTTATTCTTCAATAGATCTTTGCCTTACAGACTCAAACTTATTAAATGAATTTGCATGGTCGGTTCATGATGACCTTTGTGGCAGCGACCATTTTCCTACTGTTCTATCAACTGTACATCCAGTGACACTCCACCATCATCACGGTGGAACTTTACAAAAGCCGATTGGTCTCTATTTCATACATTATGCACAGAAAGATTGAAACCCAACTTATTCCTAAATGTTATTGATCCTATTCAAACCTTTTCTGATGAATTAAATATCATTGCTGATGAATGTATTCCAAAATCCTCTACAGTCTCACACATTCGTAAACCATGGTTTAACATTGATTGCAAACAAGCTAGGAGGGATAGAAAAAAGGCGGAAAACTATTTTCGCCGCCATCCGACTGTCCATAATTTGAATAAATTTAAGATTTTTAATGCCAAGGCTCGTCGCATATTTAAGCAACATAAACGACAGTCATGGCAAAACTATGTTTCTAAAATCAACTCACGAACACCAATTTCTAAGGTTTGGAATATGGTACAGAAAATTAAAGGTAAAGGATCAAAATGTACTGTTCACCATCTCAAGGAGGCTGACACTTTTCTAACTAAAACATCTGATATTGCCAATAAAATTGGTGAAACGTTTGCTAAACATTCCTCTTCGACTAATTATTTACCTGCATTTCAGAAATTAAAAGACCAACAAGAAAAAAAAAGAAAAATTAATTTTAATTCCGACAACGGGGAGGACTATAATGAAATTTTTTCCATTCATGAGCTCCATACTGCCCTTGGGCAAGCCCATGACACTGCTTCAGGGCCTGATAACATACATTATCAGCTCCTTAAACATTTACCAGAATCGTCTTTAGAAACATTGTTGAATATCTTTGATAATATATGGACATCTGGTCATTTCCCCTCATCATGGCGAAATGCTATTATCATCCCTATCCCTAAACCTGGTCGGGATCATACTGATCCCTCTAACTACCGACCAATATCACTTACTAGCTGTGTTTGCAAGACTATGGAACGTATGGTTAATAATCGTTTAGTTTGGTACCTGAAACCAACAAACTCATCACTAACATCCAATGTGGTTTCCGCAAAATCGAAGTACCATCGATCATTTGGTACGTTTAGAGTCTTTATTAAAAATTCCATGTTAAATAAACAGCATGCTGTATCAATTTTCTTCGACCTTGAAAAGGCATATGATACAACATGGAAGTATGGAATTCTAAAAGATCTCCATGACTTTGGCTTGAGGGGTCGTTTACCCCAATTTGTATCTCAGTTTTTAGAAGACAGACAGTTTCAAGTCCGCGTAGGTTCTACCCTGTCTGACCATTACAATCAGGATCAGGGTGTCCCACAAGGAAGCATTTTGTCTGTTACCTTGTTTAGCGTTAAAATTAACAGTTTATCCAAGGTTTTAAATGATTCGATTGATGGATCACTTTTTGTGGATGATTTTAATATTTCTTGTCGTGGTAAAAATATGAATACTATTGAAAGGCAGTTGCAGTTGTGTTTGAATAAGATTCATAAATGGTGCCTTGAAAATGGTTTTAAATTTTCAAAAGCCAAGACCAACTGCATTCATTTTTGCAGAAGATATAAGCCACATAAGGACCCAGATTTAGTACTGGATGGAGCTCCTATCAAAGTTGTAAAGGAGGCCAAGTTTCTTGGTATTGTTTTGATCAACACTTGACCTTTCTACCGCACATAAAACAGTTAAAACCAAATGCCTGAAGGCACTGGATTTACTAAAAGTAGTTTCAAATTCCAAATGGGGTGGGGATCAGAAGACCCTCCTCCAACTGTACAGATCACTCATTCGATCAAAACTTGATTATGGCTCCATCGTATATGGTGGAGCCTGCAAAAGCAACCTAAAACTTTTAGATTCAGTCCACCACCAAGGTCTAAGACTTTGTCTTGGATCTTTAGAACTTCTCCTGTTGACAGTCTCTACGTTGAGGCAGATGAGCCATCTCTTACACAACGCCGTATAAAATTATCCCTACAATATATTACAAAACTATACTCTAACGAATCAAACCCTGCATATAACTGCGTCTTCAATCCAATGTACGAGGATTTATACAACAAGAAAACTTCTCTTGTTCCGCCTCTTGGGCTCAGAACTAAACCATTCATTTCTGCTGCTGGCATTCAGCTGGAAAATATATCTCCTTCCCGTCTTCTTTCTTCTCCTCCTTGGCAACTGGTGAGGCCTGAAGTTGACCTAACACTGACAAAGTTTAAGAAATCAGAAACTAATGAATTACAATATAAACAAGAATATAATCAACTAAAACTAAATATAGTACTTTACAAATCCTTATTTACAGATGGGTCCAAGGATGGTGGCGCGGTTTCATGTGCCACTGTCATTGATCCAGAACAATATCTTCTAGAATACCAGATAATAGCTCCATTTCTACAGCAGAAGCAAATGCCATATTAACGGCACTTAAATATATTCAACGACATCCCAAACATAAACAGTACATTATCTTTCCGATTCTCTTCGTGTCTTCAGGCTATTAAAAATCTTTCTTGTAAACATCCACTTTTATTAGAAATTATTGAATTGTATAATGAGCTTGCTACTGGCCAATGCGACATCGTCTTTTGTTGGTTACCCAGCCACGTTGGCATTTCTGGGAATACAATGGCCGATCTTGCTGCCAAGGCAGCACTCAACAAATCTGTGACACCACTTCTGATTCCGTACTCTGATTACAAAGCTGCTATTAGATCATATATCCGTGATCTGATGCAGAAGAAGTGGGATACCCAAGTAGGTATAAATAAATTATATGCAATCAAACCAACTATCGGTTACACCTACTTGGGTTGTCAGTCCAGATTTGAAGAGGTCATTATGCGGCGATGTCGTATTGGCCATACAAGATATACCCATGAATATTTGCTTAAAGGCGAAGATCCTCCGTTTTGCATCCCTTGTGATGAAAGGATCACAGTCAAGCATGTCTTGCTTGACTGCATCGAATATTCCATCACAAGGATAACTATTTCAAAGTAAACACTATGAAGGATCTTTTAATAATGTTAGTGCTCATTTAATTATTGCATTTTTAAAAGAATTAGATTTGTTAAGTGATTTGTAAATAGATATATATTTTATTATTGGTAGTTTGAATTAGTAACTGAGATTGTTAGTGGCTGTACCCTCAAAGGGGGTTGAAGTAGTGTAAAATTATTGTCCTCCTGCGAGGGTACGTAAGTCCCAAAACATTTCAAGTCAGTTTAAGTGTACCAAGTTTTTAATCGTAGTATTTTTGTGTTTTAATTGTATGGCTAAATCTTCAGCATTATCGCCAATAGCTGAAGGGATGGTGTAAATCCAGCTAGGGTCCATGCAGGTAGCAAAAGTAATGTAAGTCCCCATGGGCCTTAGTATGGTGATCTACCTTCAGTTGTTGGCGATCTATAGCCCATTTTTACATTGTATTGTCTTCTTTAATTGGAATATTTTAGCTTTGTTTGCTAGTTTTATATTTTCATATCTGTGATTATCTAGTATTTTTACTGTCCTTCGTCGGCAGGTTTTTATAATATCTATATATATATTCTATTTCTTACTATCAAATGTTCTCGTCACGATATGGCTGAAATATTGCCGATGTGACGTTAAATATTAACTCACTCACTCACTCACTCACTCTTGCTTGACAATGGTACAAGAATCTGTATCGAAACGTCGCACTCACGAAATAAAGAAGTTGTTATCCATAAAAACTTGTTCCATATTCTTCCTTGCCCCTTCGTCAGGTGAATTGTAACAAACAAGATACATCAATGAGTATGTATACTGAATGTACAAGAAGCCGGTGTTGCATATATATACAATAAATTCGATAAGAAACGGGAGATGAAAGAGTGAGATGTACAGATAATGGGAGTTATTTATACAAGAGAAGAGTTTAAACAAGTGATTAGCAGATGTGGGTAGAAGCCAGTAATGAGCTAATTGACTTCCCAGGCGCTGGGGACGTACACTTCCTTGATCCCTGATTAGCTGCGCTTGTAATTGTCTTATCGATTAATGAAACTATTAGAGTCGTTAACGATAAAACAATTACAGGGATCAAGGAGTGAACAGGGATCAAGGAGTGAGGCCACAAGTTGACCTAACTCTGACAACCTTTAAAAAATCAGAAACTAATGAATTACAATATAGATGAATGACTTTATTTGGTGTTGAGGCCACAGGCCCTTTACACAGAGTACAACATATCGGAATATTTCAGACACACAGGAAGCGACTGTAAAATCAGAAATGCCGATGACAGTAGAGGCAATGGCTGTCAATGGCAAACTTCAACATGCGAAGTGGTCATGGTAATAGACACTTATTCCGCAATTTAAATACGAGAAATGTGTACTTTCCAAGATTAGTTATTATTTCATTATGACATAACAGCAGCCGCTTAAACTTATCGAGAGATGGTAATTCCCAGAAATATTTTGTGATAAGATGTTTTCTGAGATCATCCATTCTCTTCCCACAGAGGTTACTCCTGTCATATCTTCCTACGTAAGATATGACAAGTAACCTCTGTGGGGAAGAGAATGGAGATCATCATAAAATGAACATTCTAAGGTGAAGTGGAACTCTGTTTCTATCACTGGAATAACACAAAGAGGACATAATCGCTCATTTCTTGGTAGTCCTAATTTACGACCATATTCAATCATGAGACAGTGGCTGGAGCACCTAAGAGAGCACAAAGAATTTCTGTACACTTTCGATGGAATGATTGTGAGATAACTCTCAAAATGGACAGTATCTTTGATTGACTTATAAAGTGTTAATTTGGAGAACTTATTTAAGTTGTCACGCCATATCTAGTTCACCCAGCTGTAAAATGGGTACGCGTGAGGATGTGCTGGCAATGTGAGTGTTAAGTTCATCGCGCCTAACAGGCAGCATGGCTGTATGATCCCCAGGGAGTTGAAAAAGTATCGGAAGTAAGATAGTGTCCTATGACCTGGGATAGTAATGTACGTAGCGCCGTGAGCAGGCAATGTGCCTGGATTTGAGCGCCATATACGCGGACTATTACTTTTACTATCTGTTTATGGATATTAATAGATCTTTGTTTAAAAGTTTGAAGGAACAACTGGGTGCTTATAGTGTCCTGATTGATCCATACTGAACCGAAGCCATAAGAAAAAAGTAACTTCTTTACACTCAACGCCCAACACTCAATGTCTCTATTTGCAAGGCCCTTTTCATACAAATAAACGTGCTTCAAAATAATATTGCTGTCCTGATAAAGGAGTCTTACCCAATACTTCATGATTTTTATGTAATGGTTTACTTTCATGGAGTCCAAGCTCGCCCCGTTCAAATTCAAAATGGTTTTATAAAATCTATCGCAAAGGTTTTCAATATCATGAGATACATGGAAGCCCCAAACTTCACTCCCATAAGTCATTATAGGCAGAACCTTCACGCAAAAAATGTGGATTTGAATATGAAGAGGCAGCTTGTGAAAGTATTCAATATTAGATTTTACACATTGCAGGGCTTTATTAGCTTGGTAAGCAAGTGTTTTGAGGGTCTTATGCCATGATCCAGAGCTTGATAAGTGAACACCAAGGTATTTATAAGAAGATACTATTTCTAGGGTTTCCTTTTTGAAATAGAATTTTTCATATTTCCTTAGACGCCCCCCATTCCTAAAAAACAATGATTTTACTTTTTTCACTGTTGACTGACAACTGCCACTTGTTTGTTTAGCCTGTTTTGGAGACCTTTTACTGTGCTATCAAGAATAGAAATATCGTCTGCAAATAGCAAGATAAACAATTGCACCAGGCCAAAAATAGATATTGACCACTGATTATATTCCCCTAAGAATTGTACCATGTCGTTTATGAAAAATGAAAACAGGAATGATGAGAGCTGGCAGCCCTGACAAACACCGAAAGCACAGTCGAAGAATTCAGTATAGCCTTCCTGGAGAGATACACATGCTTTTACATTTTTATACATATTTCTGATAACGTTATAGACGCGGCCCTGTACATTACCAACCCAAAGTTTGTACAGTAACCCAGTGCGGAAGACAGAGTCAAAAGCGGGTTTAAAATCAATAAAGGCACAATACAATCTGCCCTTGATAGTGCTAGATACTTTCTTATAACAGCAGATATAATGAAAATATGATCTATGGTCTGGAACCCTTTCTGAAACCAGCTTGCTCCATGGAGATGATATTTAGTGGGTTGCCCACACTGTCAATCTGGTACAAAGAATTTTCGAGAATATCTTACCGCATGCATCCAAATGTATAATTGGCCTATAGTTGCCAGGTTGGTCAATATTGCCCCGTTTATGAATTGGAATGATGACTCCCAGTGTCCATTCCTTAGGATAATTACCTGATAATAAAATCAGGGATCAACCGCAGCTGAACAGGGATCAAGGAGCGAGGCCACAAGTTGACCTAACTCTGACAACCTTTAAAACACCAGAAACTAATGAATTATAATATAAAGAAGAATTTAATCAATTAAAAAGCAAATATAATACATACAAATCCTTATTTACATATGGGTCCAAGGATGGTGGCGCAGTGGCTTGTACCACTGACATTGGATCCAGAATAATTTCACCTAGAATACCGGATAACAGCTCTATTTTTACAGCCGAAGCAAATGCCATATTAACGGCTCTTAAACACCCTAAAAACAAACAATATATCATGTTTTCAGACACTCTTTTGTGCCCTAAGGGAATTAACAATATTTCTTGCAAGCATCCACTTTTAATTGAAATTATTGAATTAAATAATGATTTTGCTACTGGCCAATACGACATCGTCTTCTGTTGGTTAACCAGCCATTTTGGCATTTCTGGGAACACAGTGGCTGATCTTGCTGCTAAGGCAGTACTTAAAAGATTTGTGACACCACTTCATAATCCAGACTCTGATTATAAAGCTATCATCAGATCCTATATCTGTGTTCTGATGCTGAAGAAGTGGGGCATCCAAGTTGGTATAAATACATTACATGATATAAAACCTTATATTGGTTACACCTACTTGGGTTGTCAGTAGTGATTTGAGGTCATTATGCGACGATGTCATATGCGCCATTGGCCATACGCCAATATGTTGTTTATCCCTTTGATGTATTCCCTCATGTTGTCTTACTTAATCCCTTTTACGTGTATATAAGTCGGTTCTGTGCTGTATTACTTTACTCTTGCATGACAACGGTATAGGCAGCTATACCGAAACGTCGCATCATAATAAATAAAGAACTTGTTATCCATAAAGTATTACACTTTTCTTATTATTCATCAACTTCTAAAATGCCAATCAAACATGTTAAAGTACCATAAAAGTATTGCCCTCCTGAGAAGGTAAGTAAGTCCCAAAATTTTAGCTCTTCAAAGCTTTTTAATCGTAGAATATTTGTTATTTTACATTATAGCTAGGTTTTCCTACCATCGCCAGCGGCTAAAGGGATGAGGTAAATCCAGCTAGGGTCCATGCAGGTAGCAACGTTACTGTAAGTCCCCATGGTCCCTAGTATGGTGATCTACACTCAGTTGTTGGCGATCTATAGCCTGATGTTTTACTGTATTGTCCTAAAAAGTGCTATTTGTTTGAACTTAACATGCTACTTTTAATACACATATTCTTTATCAACGTCAAAATTGTTCTCGTCACGATATGGCTGAAACAGTGCCGATGTGACGTTAAATATTGACTCACTCACTTGTTTGAAGATTTACTGGAGATAAGATGAGCTCTCTGTATGTCCCTGGCAACGAGTGGACGTAGGTCTTTGGATTTCCTGGCTTCTTTCAGTATATCCAGCACCTTGGACTTACTCTCTGTGTAAGTCGCGTTTTCACTCTCTGGAATAGTGATACATGACCATATTGTTTCATCTGTTTCTTCGTTCCTGGTCCTCTGTACGATCCTCGAGACCACCAATATATGAGTCGAGATTATCAGTTCTATTAATCAGTTCATCGATATCCTGCTTCATTACCAGTTGTTCTTCAATGTAAAGTAGTAGTTCACTGTTCAAAACAGTGATATCGGATTTCATAGATTGTATGTCCTCTTTAACGGAATATATGTCTCCAGACAATTTCTTTTCAGACTCTCTAATCTGTCGTAATATTGCTGTCTAGTTCCCTAGTAGATGGGCTTGGGTTTAGTTCCACATCTCCAGCTAAGTGGATCACAGGGGGTGTAGCTATTATACACTCGGCAATGTAAATAGTTTAAGTGATACCTGTTTTCGCAATGTAAACAATGACGTCACATCTACCGAAAAATCACACATCTCACCTTGTCGACAAAAGAGGCTGGCGGAATCAAGTTGAGTTCAAAATCCATCATCCGAGATCCTAAGAACGATCCTGTGCGCATCACAAAACTCAATAACGTGCCACACAGTAGCAATCTGTAGGAGATATCCATTCAGAGCATAATTGACTTGTCGCGGTTTACGGCTGCACTTTCTCAATCAGTGTTAGGCCATTGGGAGGCACGAAAGTTCCAATCCTGAAACCACAGGTCGACAGAGACCCATCAGACTGTATGTACACGGTTAACGGATGTACTACCCAAGGGTGAATTCCGATAGCTTGTTGCATTTCGTGGTAGATGCCCCTTCATTCAATACATTCCAGCCAAACCTGATAAATATGGACTGAACCTATTTTGGCCGACCCCAGCTACTGTTATCCCCTTCGATATTTGCCTTATCTTGAAAAGGAAGGTAGAACTGTCCAAGTTGGACTGGGCAGAAAGATTACACTGGAACTCTGTAGACCTGACTTTCAGTCAAATCGTTTCATCACTGCAGATAACTTCTTCACTGATAACACACTTGGACTGGAACTTCTTTCCAATGGTCTGACTTTGGTTGGCACTGTCAGACAGAACAAGCGGTTCCTCTCTGCAGCATTCAGCACCAAGAAAGCCCGTGAAGTTCATGAGCCTTTGGACATGAGACAACGATTGTAAGTTACCAATGCAAGAAGTCAAAGAGTGTAACCTTGCTCAGCACAATGCACAGGGCAGTTGACGTTGATGATTCCCCAAAGAGGAAGCAAGAGATAGATCTAGTGCTTTATTGCAACAAAACAAAAGCGTCAGTTGATACAATGGATAAAATGGATATTCCACAAGACGGAAAACCAAGGGATGGCTCATGGTGATGTTCACAAATATGCTGGACATTGCGGGCACTGCATCTTATAGATCTTGGCGAGTCAAGTTCCCTCAGTAGTAGAGGGAATGATTGTACGGGACCAGGTCCAACAAAATCCTCTGCAAAGCCTTATTCCCCAAATAAGGCTTTGGTCGGACCCTTAGCTCTTGCTACCATTACCCCTACTATAAAAAAGTTTGGGACGCTAGCGGGATACGAACTCCCGCGGCTGAAGTGTGTGGGATTGCGTATAACATGCCGCTATGACATAGAAAGATAGAAAGGTTCTAAAAAGTAGTAAAATGTCCCGGCAGCCACAATTCCCCAAGGGTGAAATCGAAAGATGATGTTGCGCTTCCTCCCCTTGGGAATTGTGCCGGCTGCCTTCTCTCACCATGAGAGTGCCCCTCTCAGCTAAGTGCTTTAAGCGACCCAACTGATATGATCTTGATTCCTTACCGAAACACCTCACATCACACAAAGTTGCAAGGAATCTCCTGAGGCAAAGGCGGGATACGAACCCACATGTATAGCTCGCGCAAACTATACATAATGGGCCGCACCACTCAACCGATTGAGCTACCGGGGACATAGCTGAATCATCTCGGTTTAACGGGTCTATCCTGAACTAGCACTTTCCTGATCACGTGACACTATGCGGTAACACTGTGCCGTACGGTACGATCAATACGAACGCACCTCTTAGCCGCACCGCTTAACCGACTGAGCCACCGGGGACATTGCTGAAAGTATGTTGGTATCCTGGGATTGTATTATCTGGGCTGCGTCTAACGTGCCGCTATGCCATGTTTACCTCGACGAAACAGTTTAATGTGAATCGCCTATGATCTCTTTGGTGTTTGTAATAAAGGCTTGCTGGGCTTTTTTCACCCCTTGTTCTATGTACTTTTTTTTCTCATCCTCGCTTATAGCAGACTTACGAGACTTGGATCGAACCTCTTGTTTCATTCTATGATATTTGCGAGTTCAGAGAGGACTAAACGAAACTCCTCCTCTGAGATCTTACTGTCAGTGAGTGCGGTGGAAATAAGATCGCTTATGGTGTTAAGCTTTGCTTCAGCTAGAACCCCATCTCATTATGCTTCAATGCTTTAATGATGCAGTCTGCGGGATACAAGCTTAAGCACCACCCCAACACCCCTGTCACCCCAGCTGTTATTTCGAGCCCCATCACTATAGGTGCTGCCACGATGGTAGCTAACAACCCAACACCTACCACCCCTAGGCCCATGCTGGCAAATACCATAAGGGTAGTATCAGTCCCGTCCACGGCATTGAAAGCTCTATGGTACTTCTTATATAGTGCTTTCCGCCATTGTCGCGTCTTGTTCTAGTTGGCGCTTTTACGCGATAACTGCCTCAAGCTGAACCCGTCTTCACGGTTTCCAGGGTCTTCGCTACTTCCTCTCTGACTGGGTACAGCCCATCCTGTGTGCCTATAATATATATTACAAAAGATATTTTAATTGGGTTTCAGTTAATAGCCGATCCGGGTATACTATTATGATATAGTTTCCAACTAGTAGTTTGCTGGTATTAGTTTAGGGTATAGCTCCAATCCTATAATATATTTTAATTGGGTTTTATTTAACCTTCGATTAATGTACTTAAGGCTGATAACACTTAGATTAACGTGCGTGTAAAAGCGGGATCTTAGCTCTACTTCCATTAAGGAGACGAACCCCATCAAGGCTTGCTAAAGGTCTGTGTCCCTGTACCTTAATAATGTTACAACGTTGGTTATTACACCTGTCTTCCCAATGTATCACCATATCATCTATAATGTAAAGATATTTTACCAGGCGACGGTCTATGTCCCAGATAGACGTCTATGATAATTGTGTAGTTTTCCGCGACATTTCTAAAGACTTCTTGGTCTTCGAGTAATTTGATCTCTGTCTTCACCTTCCCACTGGAAGTTAACATGTTGCCCGAGTGGTCTGGTATTGGTACGACTTGGACACTAGATTCCGGAACGAATGATCCTCCTATAATCATGCCGTTGTTCCTAATCTCGGAGATAGTATTATTTTGTTTCAGGGAGATATAAGGTGCGGTGAGAGTTAAGTTTAGTAACCATTCAGGCTCTTTAAAATCTGATAACGACACCCTCCTATACACGTTGTCTTTCAAGTGTAGGATGTATAAGGTGCCTTCCTCACCAGGCTGGTCGAATCCCTCCGTGTCCCCTAGATCGTTAAGTGTAGTGTTGGGACGAAGCCAAGACATTGCTATAATACTATTACGATATAGTTTCCAACTGGTTTTCTGATAATAGTTCAGGGTGCACTTCACCCCATGAAGTGTATGTTGTCGGTAGGAAGATCTTGGTTAGTGATATCGTGTCTTCCACGATCACTGTGACACCCTGCAGACTGGTTTTGGAGTCGACACCCACCCGCGATCGTAAACGCTTGCAAACGTGATACTGTTGTTGTTTCCCCACCGAGTTTGACCCCCTTCGCGATTTACGACATCATTCGCGCGATGGTTCCCCTAGGTAGACTTGGATGACCAGTGTTGAGTTCGCCGGTAGACTCTCTAGGATCTTGACCACGCCTTCGAATTCAGACACCAACTGCAATACCACGTTTTGCATCCCGGTTTACCCGATAGCATGTGGGCTGCCATACTGGCGAGTGGGCTGATGACTACGCTACGTCTCTGAGTCGGGACGTAAGCCACGAGCAGGGTTCCGTTGTTCACGACTTTGTTTAGGTGGTTGTCTTTATTATCCGTGAACACGTAGGGGGAGCCGAGCCTAATATTGAGAAACCAGTCGGCTTTATCGGGTAACAACACCCACTTATCATCATCGGTGAAGACGAGTGTATATGGCTTATTTTTGGTGATAGCCGTCACGTTGCTCTCAACATCGGTTAAGTCGAACAGTTTGCCTCCGAACGATGGGTATATTATCCAGTTATCACCGGTGTTGACAAGGGTGTACTTAGTGTTGACTGCCGCTCTTGTGGTATCTACTATATCACTTAGGTTGCTAGTACCACCGGAGGGGACTTCAACGCGTTTGTAAATACTGTTTTTCAGTTGCAAGGCGTACAATTTACCATCTACTCCGGGGTCGTCGAATCCGCGTGTGTCCCCGAGGTCGGAGATCCCCACATTGATGCATTTTTTCAACTTCATTCCGGGACCTTGTGCGCTGGTCATTTTATGTGCAGCGTTATGCTAAGGTATCCTATATTCACGGGATTATGATTTATATCTAACACCGATATTATCAGCTCAGGGATGTTGCCCTGGGTTAACCTCTTATACTGCCGAGGTGAAAACGATTCAGTTCTGCCGTCGTTGTATTTCTCCGCTTTCACGGTCGACTCTCAGTATAGTGGAAGGGTGACCCCCTTGAATGTTGTCAGTTGTGCTAACCTGGCTGAGATGAATGCACAGCTCTCGATACGGTACTAGGTCGGGTAACTTAGTGCCTGTGGTGGTAGTCGTTGGTTTTATCTCATCAGGCTGCATACCGAGTGTCCTCGCCAATGGTCGGCCAAGTCTCAAGGAGTTTCTTCCGTTGTTGAATAACACCACTGTGCCGCTTTGAGTCGCTCATCTTGAGTTCGGCTCCTAGGGGTTTGAAGACCTCGCCGCTTAGAGAACACACGCTGTAGTAGCCGGCACTTATCTGGTTGCGAGCACCACCTACTTAACAGTTTATTGTTGCTAGCGTTGATGTTAGTCCATCGCGGTAGGTAGGTTATATCGCACAGTGCTACTTCGAGTTGACCCGACGTATTATCGATCGCGTCGCCAGCTGAACGGCCTCACCGCTCGTTATTCCTGGAAGTGTTATGTGCATGTTAGAGTATATATGCTCATTATATAATAGTTTTAAAATGTACTCCCCTGGAGTGTTTTACCCTAAACTGGACATAGATTTCCCCACATGAAGATCGTGGTCGCTGCGGGTTGTATTTCGACCAGTTCATAGATGTGTTTGATAAGTATAAGTTTTCGTGACTAACGCTAAGGTAGTTCACGCTTGGTTCAACAAACCGATGCAGTTCTGGCAGAATCAACTCAACTTCGCCGTGTGGTGCGCCATACAACGGGGTGTGGTGTGACATTGACCGACACTTTCGGCGTGGATCGCTGAGTCAGTCTGTGTTCACGCTTTCATGTGTACTACCAGGTCAGGTGTATCCTCAAAGAGATCAGCGCCCGCCCCACAGGAAAAGGCGTGGAATGCAGTAAACAACCAATACGATAGACGGACTCACTGAACGTATTTGCAACGAATTCGAACTAAACACCTAAGACGAATTGGCGTTTGCCGGGACCGAACCACGGGTTGGGTATCCCCATCGTTCACAATAATATGCCCCTCGTGGAAGCCAGTGAGAAGTTGAAAGAATGGGATTACAAGTCGTATCATCACCTCACAACCAACGAGTGGGATGACCGTTACATGGCTTTTCGATAACAGTAAGGATTACAGAGTCTGGAGGTTTGAGCAGGGGACGACTGGAAAAAGTTCATGCTGGACACATCGAAAGGGTTTACTCGTGCCGGGTAATCAGGTTAAACGACTCGATTCGAACGTACGTGTGGGCGCTGTTGGTGCGCAGACGCAAACGCGTTCCAATATCCTTGGTAAGGGGACTGCTTACGACGCTCAGAAACAGTTCGTTGTCAACGTTGAGGATGCTATCAATGCTCCAGTTGATCTCCCGAGTGCCATCAAACGCTACCAAGACGTGTTGGAATATGCCAGGTCGAAAGTCGACTACGTCCTTCGACGTGGGGTTGTACATGGCTCCGGCGATATGCAACTGAGAGTAAAAAGTGGTGGGCTACAACAACGAAATAGTCATAGCCACGGCGGGTCAAAGTTGGGCGTCAACCTCGATGTTAACGTCCCCGTCCCACCACCCACGACCGGTGAAACGGGTATAGTAGCGCCACCCCGGAGCCTAGGGTTCAACACACACCCCCTGTGGGGTCACCCACTGTGGGTT
Source organism: Haliotis rubra (assembly GCF_003918875.1). NCBI lineage: Eukaryota > Metazoa > Mollusca > Gastropoda > Lepetellida > Haliotidae > Haliotis > Haliotis rubra. Next base: position 131,132 of record NW_025765358.1, on the reverse strand, counting down.
CACAGCACATCGATCGTAAAACAGCCCTGGTGGTTGGCGGGGTAGCTTTGGGGCTTATTTGGTTAAAAATTCCTTAGCCGCTACGTACACCAGACCCACCACGGCGACGATGGCTGCCCACAGGTTTTGACTGAGCCACGTGGCAGTTTTAGCCAGAGCCCAACAACCACGCGAGACGATGCTACCCAGATGCCAGGCAGGGCTTCGCAGCCTTACCAGCCAGTTTAGCCAGGGCCTCCCCGAGTTTTTTTATCCAGGCTTTGAAGCCCCCACCACTTGGTGGTGTGCCGCCACTTGGGGGTGTGGGGGTACCCCCACTCAATGACACTACCAGGGTTGATATGATGAAGCCCAATGCGGTCAGAATGCTGGCGATGGTGATCCCTTGCTCCCGAAACAGGATCCGAATCCTGTCAGCTAACGTGGGTGTCTTGGTGGAGGACTCGATCAACGGTTTCCCTTTACCACGGCTGACCTGGGATCGGCTGGTCTCGGAAGGAGGATGCCGTTTCTAGCGGGTCTTCTTTTCATCTTCCAAACTACGATTCGTTCCTCGATGGTGGCTTTCAGAGACTTCGTCCTCCGCTTTCACCGAAGTTTGGCCTTTTCATGGGCGATGTGGTCGTCTATCGCATCCAGTTTGGCCGTGTTGTTCACGAGATGTCCGCGAATGGTTTGCATGGCCTTGTCCAGCCCCGTAGTTCCCGAAGTAAATTCGAACCCGGGTAAGGGTTTGTTATGGTATGTGGTCAACAGCTTTTCAATGTTGTCAGTCATATCTTGATCCGATGTGGCGCTCCCTGATGTCTTGCAGATCTTGAAGGGGAAGGGCTTTAGGTCGCGTGCGCCCCCGTAATCTATGAAGCCTAGTTCATCGCTAATAAAGTCACCCCATGGCGACTGGTGAGTGTTGATAAGGCAAGCGGTTCTCTCTCGCGGCTTATTCATGAGATCAATCTCCGGCTAACCCCTCAGTCGCAGCATGCCATTACCATCAACAAAAACTTGGAATAGTCTCGCCCCAACGGCTCTACGTAATTTCTATCCCCTTTTAAACCATCATAAAACCCGTTGACGCCTGCTGCACTAGTTCGTTGCCTTGCGAGAATGAGGTTTCATCATCCTCGAATGCCTGGGTATTATCCCACATATTATCCATAGGTATGTCTTCATGACCGCCTTCAGCCATTATTTAGCATTAAAACTTATATATTTCATTTATATAACAATGTACGGTAGAAAACTAGATCCTTTCAGAAGATCAAGAGAGCCTCTAGGCGCCAGAGCCGCATACCAGTCGGAGACCATCACCAACAATCCCAGCAAGATAGACCAGAACCAAACTCTGATGGTTAGATTTCCAAACCTTGGCGAGAATGACCTCATTGTACCAGGCACGGTTCGACTGGCGCTTCAACATCACGTTGACCTCCGACAACGACAAACGTGAGCTAGTGCGGAACGTAGGTCGAGCCATTATCAAGAAAACCACCATCAAGATCAGCGGTAACGAGGTGCTGAGCATCGACGACAGCGACGTGTTTCACTGCTACGGGGATCTCTGGAAAAGCGAGGGAGAACGTGTCAATGACGTGTACCAGGGTATCAGCAAATCGACTCGGTCGCGCATAGGGTATGCCTTCACGGTAGACCAGTTATCCAAGATCACGGACGGTGAAAAGGCCATCGCCCAAGCATACGGGAACAGGTTCTGCGTGCAGCTCGACTTCGAGTTGCTCACGGGACACGCGCCGTTTAACCAGGCCGCGCTGGGTGATAGGCTTGAATACGAGCTAACGTTTAACGACTACAGCAAAGTAGTGCGCACGCCGAGCCGGTGATGAGGCCAGTTACGCCATAGACAACATCTCTGGAGTTCGACATGGTCACTAGCCCGGAGCTGGCCAGGCAGGTTCGAAGCCAGTACTCTGGGAAGATGGCCATCCTGTACGATCGCATACTGAGGCATAGATAAGTCGTGCGAGATAAGAGCGACACTGTGTGGAATATCAACCTGAACGTGCCGGCGCGATCGATGAAAGGCATCCTGGTCGTCCCCGTGGAGGATTACGAGCCGTTCCGGAGGGACAGCGAGAAGTTTTTCAACCCCGAGATTGAAAAGGTGGAAGTGACCATAGAGGGCGTGCCCAACCAGCTGTTCAGTCATGGTATGAGGCCATACCAGCAGTGGGATGAGATAAAAAAGCTACCGGTCATCAAACAACACCCATACATAACCAAGGACCTGGACCTATCCTCCGTGCAAATCGGTGAATACCTGGCCACCAAGCACGCCGCTGTGGTTGGACATGCGATCCACGGATGACGATAAACTGCACGGGTAGCGGACGCCGATAGACAACGGTAGAGGGGATTACTATCCAGATTACCAAGAAGGCTCAACCCGCTGGCAAGTTGAAATTATATCTGTACGTGATTATGGACGCGCAACTTAATATAGACAATGGGAGATTCGTGCAAGCCATCTACTGATTTACCCGCGACCCACACTGCGCCATAGTGTGGGCAGACTGGCTGTGGGAAGACCGTTTTCGTGTTGGATATGTTGGAGGGGTACTACAGGGATGTGTTCGACCACATCGTTATCATGTGCCCTACTCTGAGCATGAATAAAACGCATTAACGAAAGACCTTGGGTGATGACGGACCCGGACGTACACAGAGTCGACCCGACCACGCCTGCAGGACTGGTTGAAAGCTTACCATATGAAATTTAAAGGGGGAGTCGACGTTGTTCATACTGGATGACTGCAGCGCCAATCGTGAGATAACAAAAAGAGAGACATGCTATCATACCTGGCCTTCTCTGGCCGACACGCAAATCACAGCGCCTGGGTACTGACGCAGAAGTTCAACTCGGTGTTGAAAGACCTAAGGAGCAGACGCTGATGGGTGGCCTTATTTCACTGCAAGGACAGGGATTCGTTCGAAGAGTGTTTGAGAGAGAACGATGTGATGAGTAAATTAGAACGGGAACGGGTGAAGAAACAGCTCGCTGAAACTAAACACGCTAAGCTCGTGCTCAAGACCGACCAACCAGTAGCATATAGGGTGTTTTAGCTTAGCAATGCTTAGCAATGCTTAACAAATGCTTAGTAAATGCTTAGCAATGCTTAGCAATGCTTAGTATAAATACTTAGTATTTAGTTATAGCTATGGTATTTGAAGTGTTCGTCGTGTGCAACTTAACCTTCATTTCCCTGTGTTTTGCCTGCATCGGGTATTATATTGTTAAAACTAAAACTTACTTGTTACATTATAAGATGGAGTGTGATGAACTGCTCGAACAATTGTTGGTACCCCAATCACCACAGGTGGATGATGATAAGCGAGAGAAACTGGTGGCGTTGGCTGTTGGTGGCAAAGCCAAACATTACTTTGGGGAGTACACTCCAGATAAAATTCACAAAATGTCAGCTGAAGAAATCGATAAACTGTACGCTAGATACGAGTCCCGTCTCGGAGCAGAGATGACAAAGACAATAGGATCGGCTATGACCCAGATATACACTGGTATTGCGTCATACTTCCTTCCCATCCCCCCTGAGCGCCGACTTTACCTGTGGGAAGACCTTGAGAAAGACCCTTTTATCGAACACGCCTTGAGCTCTATTAGCTGCGAGCTGTACCACAAATACGGTATGTTGTTAGCCCCCGTGACGGCGGCGATTATTACGGCAAAGCATTGTCAATTTGAGAGGAAAAATAATAATAATAGTATAGATGGATGCTGCACAGGAGACCCCCAAGGAGGAGACCCCACCTTCAGAGGTGATGGGGGAAACCCCCACGTTGGGGAAACCCCAACAACTGGAGGAAACCTCCAGGGAGGTGACCCCTCCCACAGTCACCAGGCAGAAGAATCCTAAGAGAGTAGCTGCCGGTAAAAAACGGTGGTGTAACCAACATAAAATTATCAGGGTGACTCACCCGGAGCGACTCTTGTTAGTTGTATGCGCAACTGCTGCCGTGGCTATCTCGTGGTTATATACACGACACAGGGATCCCAGGGAGAGAAACCCTCCCCCACAATTAGAGGTCAACCCGCATATCATGTTATAATTTAATATTTTTATATCATATACATAATGTCTGAGGGGAAAACGTTCGTCAACGACGCATACCACGCCACAGTGGTCGCCAGTCTAGCCGTAGGATACGCTCGGTTGACTAAAATGGTGCTTAAACAACCGACTATCAAGCTAGATTTCAACCTGCAGGATATGGGTATGCTCATAATGAACCTTGGTATGGCGATGGCTACAAAAGACATCCTAGTAAAACAAGGGATACTACCTGAAAATATTATGAAGTAAATATAGGATGGCTACGATTGCCATGATGGTTGGTGGGGCGTTAGTGAATGCCCTGGCATTTTCCTCGAGTAATTTCCTCTCGAAACTACGAGAGTCACACGCGGCTGAAATACAGGAAGAGAGGAAGCCGCACGATCTCGCTATTGAGAAATTACAAACAGCACAGGCTGAGTACGCTAAAAACGTCTCCAGAGGATCGATTACATTAACGAACAACTCAGGCGTGAAAACCATGCCGCTCAAACATTCCACGATGTCGACGATGCAGCGAAAGAATACTACTTATTAACTGGTAAACAATTGGAACCACTGAATAAACCCACACTCGCTCAGTACTACACACCATCCAAGGGCAAATGGACCGTGAACTGGTATTCATAGCGCTGGGTATTGCAGCGACTGGCGCTTGGTTAAGTAAACAATTAGACTAAATACTCATATAAGTATGCTAAACATGAGACCTGCTCCATACCGATGCTAATATACATACTTATGGGGAAGAAAGAAGCCTGTGATAGGAGATGCAGGACTCAGGGTACTGTTGTTTCCACATGGGAAGCCCGAACTACACGCGTTCTGTGTGTGGCATAGGGTCAAAGGGCACTACTGTTTATGTAAGCTCCACGGAGCTTAACGTGAGTCAGACATCACCTCATCTACTTAGAATAAAAAGGCCTACATAAAAGAACGTAGGCGGCTTCTCAAGATAACAGTGTAGTGAGTACTGGATTGAAACAACCTCACTATATTTTTTATGAGTTACCTCCCTTTACTGTGGTCCAATTAGACATTAATTCTCTTAGGTGTGTACGCAATTATGACTACTATATCGCCGAGCTTAAGCAAATCGCCAGACAGAGAGGTGTGATAGGGTATTCTAGAATGCGGAAGCCAGCCTTGTTGAGATTACTAGGTTTAGAAACTCCTCTCACGGTAAAACAATTAAAAGCTCAAGCAAAACAGCTTGGGTTCACGGGTTATTCAAACCTGGGAGAGCTGGGTTAATCGCGATTGTTATCACATGCCCCCGAAAGCAAAACCTCCCACTGTAAAACAATTAAAACCCAGGTAATGCTGATTTGGGGTTAGGTGGGTATTCCCGTATGACAAAACCACAGCTTGTAGAACTGTTAAGGCAGAATAGAGCTATTGACCTACAGTTCATACCCACTGAGCGCGCTGTAGGTAATTATTTAAGAGGCTGGCGCATGCATGTTGATAGGAACATAGACATTACAGATATTAAGCCACTGATAGCTGATAAAATAAATCAGGAACTAACCAGTCTGGGAAGCATCAAGTTTCAGATCACAGTTAAAATGTCGCTCGATAAGCAAGTTGGGGGAGGGGTCACTGAGTACGTTCAGCCTTACTTCAGAGGTAGGCAAGAGGTTGTCACGCATACAGAGACCATAGACGCATCGATCGATACCAGTTTTCAGCAGATACGGGAATACCTAGAACGCTACACACACTTGGGGTCCGGGTGGGCTGTAGATAAAATCGATAATGTCTATCTAGACATAGCTAACTACGCAGCCGCTCAGAGGCTGGTCATACCTAGACTTGCCCCCTACTATAGGAAAAACAGGCCATGGTAAACGTCAAGAATAGAGGAGACGATTGCCTGAGGGTAGCTATCAGGTCAGCCTTGTTTCCAGCTGACACTCATTCAGACAGGCTTTCTAGCTATCCCCAAGATGATGGGCTCAACTGGGATGGTATAGATGAACCAACCCCATATCCCAGATCACTAAAGTAGAAAACAGAATAATCTAGCTATAAATGTCTTTGGGCACGAAGGTAACACAACAATAGTACACAGGGTCAGCCCTTGGGGGGAACCCCAAACCCCCCCTCGCCAAGTTATCAATATATTCATGATCCAACGAGGTGAAAAGTATCACTACACGTGGATAAAACATCTCAGCCGGTTGTTGCACGACCAGTCGAAACACGTTGGGAAAAAACACTTTTGTGTGCGATGCCTACACGGTTTCAGCCGAGCTGATTTATTAGAATCCCACCGGGAGGATTGCCAAGGTGTGGGGCAGACGGCCATACGGGTCGACATGCCCAAGGAAGGTGACAATATCCTAAAATTCGACAACCACAAGAACAAAATGTCTGTGCCTTGTATCATATACCGACTTTGAAGCCTTGGTCAAACCTATTTAAGGTTGTTAGATACCCCAACCACACTCAAAACACAGGAGCATGAAGCCTGTGGGTTTGGGTACGTGGTCGTCCGTTGTGACGGGGAAACGAAAGCTCCGGTAGTGTACAGGGGTCCCGACGCGGCTGAAAGGTTTCTAAAGTGTTTGCAGGAGGAAGAAAAAATTATTAGGAATGCACTGTATAGAGTCGCTCCCATGCGTATGACCCGAGCCGACCGACTAGCTCACGCCTGTAGCACTAATTGTCACGCAGCGACTCACCACTGAATGGTGATTCCGTGAGAGATCACTGTCACGTGAACCGTAAGTATAGAGGCCGCCACAGCCGCGGTAACCTCAAGCTTAGAATCAACCCTAAGATAATAAACATCCCCGTTGTCTTTCACAACTTGAGAGGGTACGACTCTCATTTGATCATGCAGGCCATCGCGAAAATCGATGGTAATATAACGTGCATCCCCAACAACATGGAGAGATACATCTCCTTCAGCTTAAACGGTCTTAGGTTCATAGATTCAGTACAATTTCTATTGTCTTCATTAGACAGTCTGGTCAAGGCCAACGATACCTTCCCTATCACCGACCGATACACAGACGCCGAGACTAGACCCCTGCTTATGAGGAAGGGTGTGTACCCCCTATGAGTACATGGATAGTTGGCCCAAGTTCGCCGAGACCAGACTACTTCTCCCATCAGAGAATTTTACAGCAATCTGACCGACTCGAAATATCCCAAGACGATTACTTCGCACGCCGATTAACGTATGGAATAAACTGGGTTGTAAGAACCTGGGGATTATCACGACCTGTACTTGAGGACAGATGTACTGCTGTTAGCCGACGTGTTTGAGACGTTTAGGCGGACATGTTTCAAGCAGTATAAACTCGACCCGCGATGGTATTACACCAGCCCAGGTCTGTCGTGGGATGCCTTGCTTAAAAGACCGGAGTTAAGTTGGAATTGCTTACAGATTATGACATGCACCTATTCATTGAGAAGGCTTGCGAGGTGGGATCTCCATGGCAACCAAACGATACGCTGAAAGCAAATAATCAATAATGTGAAGGGTTACGACCCTAGCAAGCCAACCAATCACATTCTCTACCTCGATGCCAACAACCTGTACGGCTGGGCTATGAGCCAGTATCTACCCACAGGGGATTCGAATGGGTGCCACAGGAGGTCGATGTTATGAGCATCGCACCAGATTCGAACAAAGGTTATATCCTCGAGGTTGACTTAGAATACCCCAAGGTATTACACATCATCACAATAACAGCTACCCCTGGCCCCGAACGTGATGAGGGTTAACCCAGACTGGATGTCTGAGTACCAACATAACTTGTTAGGTGGGCGGGTGACAGACGTTGAAAAACTCGTGCCTAACTTAATGAATAAGACCAAGTACATCGTTCACTATCGCAACCTACAGCTGTACCTGTCGTTGGGTATGAGGCTGACCAAAATACACAGGGTGCTCGTGTTCGACCAGAGCCCATGGATGGAGCCTTACATCAGAATGAACACAGACCTCCGAAAGCTTGCCACCAGTGACTTTGAGAAAAATCTCTACAAGCTCATGAACAACTCGGTGTTCGGGTAAGACTATGGAGAACCTGAGGAAACGCGCGACCGTGAAGCTGGTTCGGTCGAATGAGGAAGACAAGCTCAGGAGACTGATAGCCAGTCCGCATTCAACCGTGAGCAAGATATTCACCGATGACCTAGTTGCCCTACACATGAAGAAAAGCCAGATAAAATTCAACCGGCCTGTTTACGTGGGGATGAGCATCCTCGATTTATCCAAACACCTGATGTACGACTTTTACTACAACGAGCTTAAGAAACAGTACGACGACAGGTGTGAAGTGCTGTACACTGACACGGATTCCCTGCTGATGGAGATTCGAACCGAGGACGTGTACGAGGACATGAAAAACACCTCGATTTGTAACGACACCAGCGACTACCCCAAAGGACCATACCATACACAGTACGGTAAATAAAAGGTCCTAGGTAAGATGAAGGACGAGTGTGCTGGCACGCCCATAGCGAAAGTACATAGGGTTGAGGCCTAAGATGTACTCCATACTGAAAGCCGACAATAGTGAGATCCGGAAGGCTAAGGGTGTTAAGAAGTACGTGGTGAAACAACACATCAAACACGCCAGATTCAAGGAAGCCCTGTTCAAGACCCGTACCTTTAGACATAAAATGAACACACTTAGAAGTGATGGCCATAGGATATATGGACTGACTATAAACAAGACGTCCCTGTCGCCTATGGATACTAAACGTTGGATAGCTATTGATGGGATAAACACGTACGCGTACGGGCATGAGAAAATTGAACCAAGAACATAGGTATAAATAAATACCCTGTCGGGGCGACATGTCACGGAACCAGAAAAAGTTTGAGGCTATTTACTATAGCCCGCGTGGGTACTGGAAAGGAGCTAGCGCTGTAGATAAGCTGGCTAAAATGGCGCGAGTAGTACCGCCGAGGAAGCCAAAGCGTGGCTTGAAAAACAAGCCCTGTGGCAGATCTATTTGCCACCACCACGCTACGTGCCTAGAAGGAAGTTCGGTATTAACATACCTAATAGCGTTCACCAGGCAGACCTACTGTTCCTACCCACGATAAAAGGTACAAGTATGCCTTAACAGTCGTGGATGTAGCCAGTCGCTACAAAGGAAGCCGAACCCTTGACCACGAAAGATTCGGTCCAGGTAGCCAGAGGATTCGAACGTATATACAAACGCAGTCCGCTGACGTGGCCAACAGAGCTGCAAGTTGACCCAGGGCGGAGTTCATGGGTGCCGTGTCACAACTGCTAGCCAAACACGATACAAAGGTCAGAGGGTAATCGCCGAGCCCATCGCAGCCAAGCCATAGTTGAGAGATTTAATAGGACTTTGGCTGAACGCTTATTCGGACATCAGTATGCGAGAGATGGCCACCCCGGGAAGCGATCGACTGAATGGGTCACGAGGTTACCTAAGGTGGTGTCGGCAATCAACCATGAAGCCACCCGTCTCACCGGTAAAAAGCCGGGCAGACGCTATCAAACTAAAATCAATAGTTGCACAGTCGGCAGCTCCTTTGCGTGGTGAAGGAGAAACAGATACCAGACAGGGTCCTAGTGAGGTATCTATACCAGCCGGGGAACACGAGGGTGATAGCCGTAGCGAGCCACCGATCCTATATGGTCAGTCAAAACTTACAACATAGATCCTCAGCGGAATGTATCAGCTAGGAACCCAAGACTTGAGTTCCTTCAAGCCATAGCTGAAGCATTCATGCGTCCACATCTCAACAGGATAAAGGAAATGCCAATATGCAGGATGTTCTGTCTGATGATCCTGCAGATGAATTCACTGTCAGGAAAACGTCGCAGATGTTGCATCTGCAGTACAAAGAAAGACAGGGAATCTCAACAGACCTGCAGCATGTGTACTCGGAATGTGTGCAAAGAGCAGAGTGATCAGATAATTATCTGCATGGACTGTATTGACTAAGGAAAGAGCTCAGTGTGAAGTCTTAACTTCTTTGCATAGGTGGATCCAGAGGGGGTGTAGGGGTCCGCTTTTAAAAAAGCTGTATACAACACGTTCACATTGTATCTTGTTGGTTGTGTATGCTGGGCGGATTTGAGTTTGTTATTTGCTCCTTGGGGACTTCAAAAGGTCGCATATAGAAACGCGTGATATACCAGGCCTCAGAAGGAAAGCACTTAAGTGCAGTAAAATGATTAAAATCACCAGAAAATATACCCAGATTTTTATAATATTTGTATGTGACACCATTAGCAGATATGCAGCGTAAACTACATGTCGGGACTGCAGGTTCATTTGGTTACTTTAAAGCGTATGTCTTAAATTTGGAATTCGAAGGTTATGAATTAACATTTTACTGAACAAAATGTCAATGCCTCCATCATGATATCCCCCCTTTACATGATATGCTGCATACATTTCACAATGTGTTTTCTCATACATTGTCTCAATCCTCTGTAGGCATGTCTGCCTCTCAGAGCGCAAGGTTTTCACTGGTACACAAACCAGAATAACGTCCCCTGGCTCAAAGACAAGACATTTACTGAAGCTGTCATAAAATATCTTTTTCGTGCTCTCACACGTTATGTACATCTGTTTAGACAAAAAACATCTAGCTTATCTTGCTATATAAATAAAAGGGACAAACCCTTTCTTCCAGATATACATTGTAATCTGCTCGAGCTGAGTCCACAGTACGATCCCACTCTATCACGAACATATGTTTATCAATTACTATGAAATATTGATGATACCAGGTGTTCGCGGATAGGTGAGCTTACGTAATGCAACCTGTTAAGTGGTGTACAAGCAACAGAATGTACTGCAATATTGAAGATCCGGGATAGAATTAATCTTCAGTAACCCATGCTTGCAGTAAGAGGCGACTAACGGGATCTGGTGGTGAGGCTCGCTGACTTGGTTGACACACCTCATGGTATCCCATTTCGAAGATCATTGCCCATGCTGTTGATCACAGGATTGACTGGTTCAGCTACGATTATTTACAGACCGCCGCCAATATTGGAATATTGCTGAGTGTGACATTAAACAACAAACAAACAAAATATGTCGGAACCACTTCGTGATATAAGAAGAGATGAGGCACAAAATATATATTTTCAATAAATTCAATAATAACATCAATGTCAAATGGTCAGATTCAGCCTATAGTGACTTTCATATGCTCAAAGGATATATTTTCACGATAATTTTAAAACTCTTTCATTCAATTAAAACATAATACAATTGCATCCTATGGATCAAATACCACGTAAGCGTCATTCAAAACCTCGCCAGTGAAAATGAAATGGCCCTTGCAGTGCGTAGGCACAGAAAGGAAATGTCAGGACAACATAACATTCTACCGCCAAAGATGCCATAAGTAAGTGACAAAGTAGTGCCAAATGTTATTATTAGTGGTTAGAGCGTTTGCTCCTCACGCCGAAGACCCGCGTTCGATTCCCCACATGGGTACGTTGTGTGAAGCCGATTTCTGGTGTCCCCCCGCCGTGATATTGCTGGAATATTGCTGGGTGCGGCCTAACACTGTACTCACTCACACACTTTAGCTCTGAAATGTGACAGCTTAATTCTTTTTATCGTTACGTATTTCAGATTTTATGTCCCCTATTCCTGCAAGTATTGTTGCCTGTACTTTGTGTTGGACTTGGGTTTGTCTCTATATCGTTGCCCCGTGCATGTGAGGCAAGATTGGATGACAAAACTGGGTCATAACATTCGTTGGTGACGTCACATGAAACAAAGGAATGTAGTAAGTTCCTTTCGGCACAAAGTGATAAAAAAAATATAATGCAGAAGTAAACTTTGATTACTAATGAGTAATTCTGACAACGAAAGGTGTAAAGTGAGCAGCAAAGTCAGCAAGCCCTATCCTGTTCGTGGCCTCTTACGACAAGCATATAATTCTGACCCGGATCTAATTCTGACCTCGCACCAATGAGCAAGCGGAACTTGAATACATGCAACATCTGCACCACCGTATCACCTTACAACTGCAGTTTCCAAACATGTATCATTTTTTGTCACCTCTCGGCGTCAGCATCTACACTGAAACGCCGCATATAGGTGGTGGTGATATAGTTTTAGAGCGACTTGCACCAGACGTAGGGTCCATTGGCGCCAAACACATTAATTAAAGTTGAACTATTACAAATATATGTCGACATACTGCAATTGATTATAGTTACCATGCATGAACGTGTATTCACTGTATATAGATGTTTTGATGAAATGACAGGATCTTCTAACATTACATCTTTATTTCAGTACTAAAACATTTATTAAAACATCAAGCAACCAATTTTTGTTTCGGAAAAAAACCTCACAAAGGTTTCATGCTCGTTCAATAAAAAAAGAAGAAAATCAAACAAAAAAAGAAATGTTTAAACGATTTAAAAGCAATACATATATTTGGTTTAATTTTTCTACTTGACGACATATATATGCTTACATTGTCTCATATTTGCCTGATGCAGTAACGTACTCTAATATAGCCCATTGGATTGAACCGTATAGGATGTTGGGGCACTTATTGCAGCAAAGGGGAATGTTTAGCTTTTCTAGAGCACGGCTTTTTTGCAGCACATGTTGTAATAAGGAAGTCATCTCCCGGTCCGGTCTGAGCTTAGGAAGTGTTGCAATAAGGTGCATTGCATGTATCACTGGTAGATAACTTGGTTACAGTGAGAGTGGAGTCTTTGTGATTTTTGCAACAGAAACTATAATTTTGATTTGTGACAGAGTCTTTGTGATTTGTGACAGAGTCTTTGCAATGATACGTGTTATAATAAGATAAAATGATAACTATAGCTTTCGTTTGTGGTATTAAAGACTATAATTTCCCTCTTAACACATGATATCATCTTGCAACTTTATAATTTACTTTAATAAATCTAGCAATAGTATAGATATCATTTTTATCATAATTTGCAATGAAAGTCATTTTGATAATAAATATGAGTAAAACATCAACCCCAAGAAGTACAAAATATTCGAACGAATATAACGAATTATGTCAAGTTTTCACATGAAATTGTGTCATATATATCAATGTTTCAACATCAATTTCACTTAAATAATATTTTAGATATGTGACAGAGTCTTTACAACTGGTAACGGATAATTTGAGATTGAAAGATGATGGCAACGGAAAATGTATTTTATTTTGTGTTCATTCAGGATAAGGCCATACGTTGTTCTGTTGTATATAAACATTTCCTTGGCCAATAAATGGTGAGCATCATGCCATTTCAAGTCTCCCAAATGAACAAGTCCTTAGATGAAATTATTTCTATATTATCCCAAGGGAAATTTGGTGTGCATCATGTACAGTTCTCCAGTTTTCACATTCTTAAAGCATGTCGACATAACATTTTTTTAATGAGTACCTGCAAGTGATTGCAAGTCACATCATACCTCTCCAAATGGAACAGATACAAATACATAGTACAAAGCCCCATTCACAATGCTTAACTCACATAGTCTGTACAAATACATTAATTTTCAGAAGAAGACAATTTAGTCAATGTTCATGGTGATTCTGATGATGATTGTGATCTACACATTGTTGTAGATAATGATGATTATATGTCAATCATAAACAGACTTCAAAACGTAAAATGTTGTCTCATGTACAGTACAACCAGAAATTATTGAGAATTTAAGATTGTAATTTCTTTTTAAATTTTCACTCATTACTCACGTATTAAATGTGAATATTAGCAGAACATAACTCCAGATTCAATACAGGTGAACAGTTAGTATTTTGTCAAGTCACCATGGGCAGCAATGCAGGCTTCAATGCGGCGGGGCATACTACTGATCAAAGAAGTTAGGAAGTCGTGGTCCATGCTGTCAAACTATCGGACCACCTCTTCTTTCATTTCAGCAATATTTGTCAGATTTTTCTTATTGTAACTTTCCTTCATAAGTCCCCAGACATTTTCTATTGGATTTAGGTCAGGGATATAGCTTGGCCAATATAATAATGTCATATTTTGGGTCCGAAACCAGGCCTGTGAATGCTTTGAACGATGTTTTGGGTCGTTGTCCTGCTGGAAAATCAAACAATTTCCATAGATCACGTGAGCAGATGGAAGTTAAGTCCTTCGAAAATATCTGTGTACCGCTCACTGTTCATATTCCCTTCAAATACACAGAGGGGGGGGGGGGGGGCGTTGCCCCTAACACAGATATGCCACCCCACACGTCGTTAAATTTCGGACTGTACTTTGGGCGCTGATACAAAGGTTTTTCAGTTTGTTTGGTCCAGAATTCGAGTGTATTAGGAAACAGCCACACAGAACTTTCATCTGAGAAAATCACATTGTCCCAGTTAAAATTTCTATGCTGTAGGCACCAGTTCAACCTTCGCTCCTTTTATTCAGGTTTCATGATCGGGGATGGAATTCCTCGACTTTTCTGCCAACCCACTGCATGCAGCTCAGTTCTAATTGTCTCCTTACAGACAGCCACAGTTCCTCTACCAATCATATCCAGCCTTAAGTTTTCTAAACACCTTCGTTTGTTTTTAGAAACAAGAATACCAAGCCGCATCCTGTCACCGACAGTCAATTTTCTGGGCCTACCTGCGCCTCCCTGGTGCTCAACGCTATATCCATTTGCAATACTTTTCAAACACGATAAACAGTGGACAAAGGGATGCCTGTTCTACTTGAAATCACTTTAGCTGATCTGATGTCCTTGCTATAATACTCTTAAATCAACTTCCTCTTCTCTAAATCATCCATACTGAGGATCACTGAAAATGTCGTCTGCTAGCAAGTAAACAAAGGGGGGTAACTCTTCACAAACTAATGAAAAAGGATTAACGGTGTTTCTCTCTTGAATGAAACCAAGCACTTGATAGCTGGTCAAGGTTGTTTATACTAGAAATCCAATTAAACATACATGTATTACTCAATAATTTCTGGTCATACTATAACACACTAGGAAAAAAACCACGACAGACTTGAGGCTTGGACTGGACGTTTACATTCAAGTGGCAATTCATAGTGTTGGGAATTGGTTAAAATCTCGTAATTGATGATTGGTTCATTACAACCGATCAATCATCAAAAATAGTTGGTTAGCGTCATTTATCAAATTTTCCTGTATTGTTTCTTAGTGCACACAAAAAGAATGAAAAAAGGGTTCATTTTAAAGGAGGGGTGTGGTGCAAATTGCACAAAATGCAATTGCAAACTTCACATTTTAATATGGAGTGGGTGGGTTTGGTTTTACGCCGCTTTCAGCAATATTCCAGCAATATCACGGCGGAGGACACCAGAAATGGGCTTCGCACCTTGTGGGCTTCGCACATTCTTAAGCGTGACGAGCGAACACTTTAACCACTGGGCTACCCCACCGCCCTATTTTTAAAAGATGCCTAGTATGTTAGGAACATATATTTTCTGGACTCTTTAAGATAAATTCAATCATGACTTGGAACGAGCTTGTAATGCTTATACAATGTAACAGTCGAAACCAATCTTGTGAAAAATATTGTTAATGCAAACAAGTTTTGCAGAATTGTTTGTGTTCGATTATGAGAAAACATGATCGATTGCTTGGTCGTTTTGTCACTGCGACCAATCTCCGATTATTGCAAGTAATCGGACCACCACTAGGTATGAGGGCAAATAATAGCATTGGTGACACGCGTTGTTCGCGAGAGCGTTTCTGACATATAAGAAAAAACTCTTTCCACATTGTCCCAAGCTGCAGTAACTAAAGTGTGTTTGCATACAATAACTAAAAACGTTCCCACGCTGGCTAAACAAATAGTAACAGAAGACTAAAACTAAAGTTTTCACTCACTGTATAAAGTAATAATTAATAGTCCCTATGATGAAACTAATTGTTTATTCTCTTACTGTAACTACACATGTAACTAAAGGTTTTCCAGCAATGTATTGACACTGATATGACAATGATATCAAATGAACCATGTGTATATTTGTACGAGTTGAACTCATTCAGAAACTGTATCTCGTATGTGATGCATGCTGTGTATATTCCCACTTCATCCTATACATACACAACTTTAAGGTTATCAGTGTTGATTATCGTTATTATGCTAAAGTTTAGCGCCAGTATCCATCTGCTACTCAAAGGCGCTTTGTTTTTCCCATTGGATGTCAATCTCAAACGGAACATCTTATTATCAATCTCAACTCCCTGAGGATCATACATATCTGCCGGAACAGATTCAATTGGCCGTAAATGGCAAGACGACTGGTAAGGATCACCGTAAATCTATAATGACTACAGGTGTGTGCGAATAAATGTCCAACAATCAGTAAATGGTGTTACTAACTAAATATTTGCCAGGGCCACAACATGAGTTCGATTTCAAGTTGTCGATGTTGTACTACAGCTGGTTACAAAGTCAAATATATCGACGTCAGATCTAAGCCTGAATTCAGCACACACATGGCCGTCAGCTCATGACACATGATATTAATAACAATAATTGATGGCCTTCGGCATTGCTCCTACAGGCATGTGCAATCAAACAGTGACAGATGTTCACATTTTATAACCCTAACACATTGTACCTTTAGATAGTCCATGGATAAAAAGTTCACAAATCTGAGCATATTTTTACCGTTTTCCCTTACAAGAGTGCTGGGGCGGTGGGGTAGTCTAGTGGTTAAAGCGTTGGCTCGTCACGCCGAAGACCCGGGTTCGAATCCCCACATGGGTACAATGAGTGAAGCCCATTTCTGGTGTCCCCGCCGTGATATTGCTGGAATATTGCTAAAAGCGGCGTAAAACCAAACTCAGTCAGTCAGTACAAGAGTGCTTGTGATGTGTCATGCATTTTTTTTCGTTTGTCGTATCCATGATGTGAACATCTCACATGTAAACTAACCTGTAAATACAGCAATACAGATCAACCAGTGTACGACGGCACTATCCCCTTCCAGTGAAATAACACCTCCAAACACTTCAACCCAAAAATACTTTTTAGGTGATAGAATAATTATTCAGTAAGAATAATTATATGTAATACGTCTGTTTATATGCACCCCATGCCAAACTCTCTGAATTTTCTGATCCAGGATTCACTTGTCATAAAGACAGTCGCGATATACCTGAAGAAAATTGCTTCGTGTGGCTTTAACAACAAAAGGAGCGAAAATATGTCTATTTATCGTTTAACCAGGGATACTCTACAACAGATCGGCGATATGTCATATTTTTCACACACCTCAAATACACACTAAAAAAAATAAAACTATCACTATTACTTGCAAAAAACTTTCACCTGATGGTATATTCCCCTCATAAAAATTAAAGGTGTATGTGAAAGATGTTTTAGAACACTAACTAGAAACACTCAAACAACGCCCTGTAGTATTTCAATGGCAGATCGGCGATATGTCATATTTTTCACACACCTCAAATACACACTAACATTTTTTTTAAAATTATAAAACTATTACTATTACTTGCAAACACCTTTCACCTGATGGTATATTCCCCTCATAAAAATTGAAGGTGTATGTGAAAGATGTTTTTGAACACTAACTAGAAACACTCAAACAACGCCCTGTAGTATTTCAATGGCAGATCGGCGATATGTCATATTTTTCACACACCTCAAATACACACTAACATTTTTCTTTTAAATTATAAAACTATTACTATTACTTGCAAACACCTTTCACCTGATGGTATATTCCCCTCATAAAAATTGAAGGTGTATGTGAAAGATGTTTTTGAACACTAACTAGAAACACTCAAACAACGCCCTGTAGTATTTCAATGGCAGATCGGCGATATGTCATATTTTCACACACCTCAAATACACCCTAACAATTTTTTTTTAGTTATAAAAATATCACTATTACTTGCAAACACCTTTTAACAAAAGGTATATTTCCCTTCTAAAAATTAAACGAATATGTGAAAGAAGTTTTTAGCGATATAAGTTAGTCTTTCTTCGCTGTGTACTGAGAATTGAAGCCAGTGAGCTACAACATGCCCACTTGAAACTTTACTACAAAGCTACTGTACTTATACTGACACTAATAACAAGTATTTGACTTAAAATGAAGTGACAGAATAGGTAACTTATCTTCTACATGTAGGTTTTCAGTTGTCACAACACTCAGCGTATGTAATCAGCTGTTGAAAATAAACCGGGCTCAATCTTAAAAACTACGCTGCCGCCATATTGGCTGCACTGGTCACGTGACGAGCCGAGGCATAGCTTAGGAGCTTTCCGAGGAGTGACCACTCCCCCTTATAGAGTCTCCCTGGTTTAACAATGATACTTCAAACAACTCAACCCAAATATTCTTATTAATTGATACAATTCTCTTCAGAATAATTATATCTAATATGCCTGTTTAGATGCTGACGATGCCAGTCACTTGATTGTCTGATCCAGGCTTCACTATTTGTATATGTATATAGACAGTTGCGTGTTGCGTTAATGTATATTTATCGTTTACAAAAGTTAAGTGGCTTAAAGACGTCCTGGTTAAAAAGATAAGATAATATTCTACATTTACTTTACCAGCCACGCACCTGTACATTTCTGAAAACAGTTGATAAAGGATGTTTGGAGGGCAAGATAAGAATCGATTCGACTGTTCCATATAACTATCGTCATTACATTGTTTATCAGCTGAACCACAGTTAACGTCCACTTAAACAGCTAACTGGTAAATTAAAGTTACATAATCAATCGCGGGCATCGCAGGCTGTTCCCATACTTTAAACCTGGGACGCCAGCTGTCTAAACCCTCCTTTTTGAGGGGTAACACGTTCGACTGTAACACGCATGCGCGGCGACATTGACATTGGGCAAATGTTTATCGATCGGGACGGAAATTATTATTTCGTTCTGCAGATAGGCTTTGCGTGGATTAGCCCCACATATGTTGTCGACACGCGGCACGTGGATCCCATGTCGTGCTTTACGAAGAAACGATTAAGTGAAAGCGATGTGACATCCTGAGCGAGTGATTCTACCAGTTGGCGACTTGGGAGCGTGTACGATAAGTCGAACCCGGAATTGCGAGTTGTTTCATTTCAAAACTTGGGTGTCAGATCTAATAAGACGATGTGTCCAGAAACTAGGAAGATGACTTGGAGCACATGTGGACGACAGCTCGGAACACTGGTACTTGTGATTCTCCTCACAAACACAGCGACATCCACGATCGATGTTGACGAAGGTGAGATGTCGATCTTGACGCCTTGTGGCAAGTTAAGTCATGTGCATTACCATAGCTACATAGATCTATAGTTTTATGGTAACATGAACGTAGTCAGTTAAATCATTTCATACAGTAACGTGTGATTCTTCTCAGTCAAAAATGAGCAAAAACAGTCGTAATTTCTGTTCAGGAAATGCTCTTTCTGTGACCATGTCTACAGGTGGATACAAAAATACATGAAGTAATAACTGTTGGGGTGTATTCCTGCCCCTGATTCAGGAGGATGATATATGGAAACTGAAATTTAAGTATGGATAAGCACCTAGTTATAGTTAAGCCTGTTTCTTTAATAATAATTATTTTGTTCCATTTTTAATTTTATGGCACACTCATTCTAAAAAAATGGGCGCGCATTTGCCCATATCAAAAGTGGGAAACTAAAGTTAAAATATATTCATTAACTATAAGATTATTTCAGAGTTGAGTATTAGGTACATAATATACAACAAGAGTTGTCGCATAATCTTTGTTTTAAACATACTTTTTTTCGACTCAAAGTAATGCTTCGAGTTTCCAAAAATGTAGAGCTCTAAGTAATCTACGTTACGGTGAAAGCGATACTTAGATACATTGATTAGTATTCAAGATAAGAGGTATGGTGAAAGTTAATAAGATATTGATCGTAACATTTACATTTGTAAATTAATGTAATACAAATTTTCTATGGAATGTGTACACACAACATACAGTTTGACAGATCGTGAGATAGATTACCTTTTCTTATCTGGAACACTAAGTGAATATTTTAGTTACCAGAATCACATAGAGTCTCTTTCTGTCTTCACTGTAACAAGTACCTTGGCTTCTTAGATAAGTGACTTTGGGGAGAGGGGGGGGGGAATATTTAAGTCCACACACGACACCTTAATTATATCCCCACATATTGGAGAACAAACTTTGTTCAAACATCTATTAAACCCAAACATTTTTGTAAAAGTTTTATGCCCCTTTAGCAATATGCCAGCAATATCTTTGACAGGGACACCAGTAATGGCGGCTTCACACATTGTACCCATGTGGAGAAACAAACCCAGGGCCTCCTTTCACAAAGCACTAAGGTGATCGTAAGTCACTAAGGTAACCTTAGTGCAATGTTAAAGAATGGGAGTTAAGGTTAACCTTAGTAAAGGTTGCTTCGTGAAAGGAGCCCCAGGTCTTCAGCATGACGAGTGAACGCTTTTATCACTTGGCCGCGCCACTGCCCCATGTCTGCTGTGGAAAACATCCTTACTAAACACAGCATAATATTGACTGGCATGCAAGTTTGAGTGCTCAGAGGGACTTGTGTAGGATTTGACAAGGGTCTGCATACTGAAATGGGATGCCTAACATGTAAATCGAAACCCTAAACCAACACAACGATTATTAATAATATCGCTGGCATTATCAAGAAGGCATGTTTTCTTTTCATATAAATAATGACAGGCACTGATGGTCAGTTATTCGGCTCAGCTTTAGAAAAAATGTAAATCAGCAAACTGAATGATAATGCAGATATTCTTCTTGTGTAAATAACTTGTGATATACTGTTGAGAGAGGTATGTGCCCACAGATATTCTGTGTTGTGTAAATGCCTTTTAATGATAATGCAGATATTCTTCTTTGTAAATAACTTGTGATATACTGTTGAGAGAGGCGTGTGCCCACAGATATTCTGTGTTGTGTAAATGCCTTTTAATGATAATGCAGATATTCTTCTTGTGTAAATAACTTGTTATACTGTGTAAATAACTTGTGATATACTGTTGAGAGGTGTGTGCCCACAGATATTCTGTGTTGTGTAAATGCCTTTTAATGATAATGCAGATATTCTTCTTGTGTAAATAACTTGTGATATACTGTTGAGAGAGGCGTGTGCCCACAGATATTCTGTGTTGTGTAAATGCCTTTTAATGATAATGCAGATATTCTTCTTGTGTAAATAACTTGTGATATACTGTTGAGAGAGGCGTGTGCCCACAGATATTCTGTGTTGTGTAAATGCCTTTTAATGATAATGCAGATATTCTTCTTGTGTAAATAACTTGTGATATACTGTTGAGAGAGGCGTGTGCCCACAGATATTCTGTGTTGTGTAAATGCCTTTTAATGATAATGCAGATATTCTTCTTGTGTAAATAACTTGTGATATACTGTTGAGAGAGGCGTGTGCCCACAGATATTCTGTGTTGTGTAAATGCCTTTTAATGATAATGCAGATATTCTTCTTGTGTAAATAACTTGTGATATACTGTTGAGAGAGGCGTGTGCCCACAGATATTCTGTGTTGTGTAAATGCCTTTTAATGATAATGCAGATATTCTTCTTGTGTAATGACTTGTGAATGTGATATACTGTTGAGAGAGGCGTGTGCCCACAGATATTCTGTGTTGTATAAATGACTTTTAATGACTGTTGATATACTGTTGAGAGAGGCAGTTGCACCTTGACTCTGGTCTAGTGAGTAGTCTATGAAAAAATATATAAATTTGATAGAACAAATACTGCATTTAAATTCAAAAGGAGCCCCAGTGGGATGGTAGATTCAGAACCTGAGAAATATCAAGATTTACCTTGTTATGGCGTTTTACATAACTGAAATGATTTTGTGGACTGGACAACAACCTAGTTCAGAGACAGACTACCTTGACCATCAATGCGTCGATGAGGATTAACCAAAAGCATCTGCTAGCCAGGACTGTGGTAACACATCACAGGGCTCCAGATGAAGGCCGTATCGGTATGTAATGTCACATTACGTGATTTAATTTCGTTTCGTTTACTTTACGGTGATACTTTTAGTCAACTGAGAGTTATCTCCCTTGGTAAACAGTGCGCCAAGACATGGCGAATGTAACTTGATCTTGAAGATTAAACTTTTAAGTTTAATGGACATTCACGTCATCTTTTCGACCAAGGACCAAGCATAACATGGTGTCAGAACAAGCGAAGCCACACGCATTCGTTAGGACTGGACGACAACCCACTTTCAGGACAATATAAAGTGCACTGCCCGCGCCGGGTGAATGGACTTTCACGTGGTGTGTGTAAAAAATGACAGAAAGCGATAACGGACATTCTCAAGCTTTCACGACGCTTCCTACGTGTTTGATGATCGAAAAGTGATCATTGGCATTACAAGTGACATTAACTCAGCCGATTCCTCATCTTGAGAGACGAGAATCGTGAAATTCAACTTTCTCTCGCTGGCGACATCGGATGTATGGTGAAGCATACGGGACATAATTTGTAAATCATGGCAGAACTCACAGGTATTCCAATTCCGAGTTTAGACTTAAAATCCAGTAATTTACCAGAAGCATTTCGTAAATTTAAACAAACATGTCAATTTATTTTTGATGGACCATTGGCTGACAAAACAGAAGTTGTCAAAATTCAATATCTCATGCTATGGATTGGTGAAGAAGGTATGGATATTCGAGAAGGATGGAATCTTTCGGAGGAAGATAAAGGGAAGTTAGATGTGCATTGGACTAAATTCGAAAGATATGTGAAACCCAAATCAAACTTCAGAGTAGCTAGATTTCAGCTCAGAGCTCTCAAACAAGAATCATCAGAGACAGTGGATGCATTTATCACCAGGGCGAAAATCATTGCAGCCGAATGTGAGTACACAGACACAAACGATCAGTTGCTTGACACTCTCATTGCAGGAGTGAATAATGAAAGCATTCAACGAAAACTAATTGCCAAAGACAACACTCTTACCTTAGATCAAGCCATGACAATTGTACGAACGTACGAAGCAACAAGGACTCAAATGAACGACATTCAAGACACCAAAACTGTTCACACAGTGACAAAGAACAGTGAACAAAAGGACAATAGACAGTTCTACACACGTTACAAGAAAGCTCCTTTCAAAACGGGACAATGTTGGAATTGTGGACTAGATCATGGACGTGATGCTAAATGTCCAGCACAAGGCTCGACATGTTCTTTCTGTAAAAAACAGGATCACTGGGCCAGTATGTGCATTTCCAAGCAAAAGCTTAACACAGACAGTAACGAACGAGGACGAAAGACAACAAACACAAGATCTCAGTCAAGAGGACGATCACATTTACGCAGAAGACAAGTTCAAACCAGAGACAATAAGAAGGTGCATGAGCTGACAAACAATGACAATGGAGACACAAATGTGAATGACATGGCAGACGATTTCAAGGATTTTGTGTTGGACACTATAGACATTGAACATGAGAAATGTGATACAGATGAACAATTTTGTGACAGTATAATCATTGAATCAATCTACAATGATGGTCCAAGGGATCAAGCTTTTGCGAACGTTATCATTACATTCAATGACATCAGTCATACAGTCCGGTGTAAAATTGACACTGGTGCTCAGTCAAATGTAATTCCTCTCAGAGTCTACAAGGAATTTGTACCAGAGCAACACTCTAAATCTGACTATGAGAAGCATCTCAAACCGACAAACATAAAGCTGAAAGCTTATGGAGGTTATCCCATCAAGCAGTTGGGAACATGTGAATTGAACTGTAGCCATAGGGATAAGTCATCAAAGTGTGAATTCCATGTGACAGAAGCCAACGGAAATACAATGCTTGGACTACGTACATGCATTGACCTTGGGATTGTGAAACTGAACTGTGAACATTCTCATTGCAACACATGTCATAAAACTAGTGACATTTCAGAACTTCATACGGACACAAGGTGCGATAAAAAATGCTCATCATTTGGTAGCAAGACAGGAGATCCAAAACAGGATATGTTAGATCAATTTGCAAAATGTTTTCAAGGAGTAGGGTTATTTCCAGGTGACTACCACATTGAGTTGCGAGCTGATGCAGAACCAGTTATTCATCCTCCACGACGCGTCCCAGAATCACTCAAAATTCCTTTGAAGAGAGAACTGGAACGAATGACAGATCTTGATGTCATTGAGAAAGTAGACTGCCCTACTGACTGGGTTAACAGTCTAGTTTATGTCACAAAACCTAATGGAGATCTCAGAATTTGTCTAGATCCACGCGATCTAAACAAGTGGATCAAGAGAGAACATCATTACACAAGGACTCTAGATGATGTTTTACCCTCTCTATCTAAAGCGAAAGTATTCAGTAAGCTTGACGCACGTTCTGGATATTGGAATGTCAAACTGGACACTGAATCCAAACATTTGACGACGTTCAATACACCATACGGTCGTTATTGTTTCAAGCGGCTTCCCTTTGGTCTGGTCTCAGCACAGGATGTCTTCCAGAAGAAGATTGATCAGACATATGAAGGTCTACCTGGTGTGATTGGGATCACTGATGACATTATTGTGCATGGTGAAAATGATGCAGACCATGATGCAAACTTAACTGCTATGCTCAGACGGACAGAGCAAGTTGGTCTGAGACTTAACCCTGACAAATGTGATGTGAAACAGGACAGTGTGAAATTTTTCGGAAACGTAATCAGCAAGGATGGTCTGAAGCCAGATCCGGACAAAATTTCATCAATTGTGAACATGGATGCCCCAAAGTCGGTCAGTGAATTGCAGTCATTCCTAGGTACAGCGAACTACCTAAGCCGTTTCACACCAAACCTTGCAACCATCACAGCACCGTTGCGTGACCTCACAAAACAGGACATAGAGTTTACTTGGGGTCCAGAACACCAAAAAGCATTCCAATACCTGAAAGATATTCTTCTTTCAACTGACGTATTGACCTACTTCGATGAACTGAAACCAGTAGTGCTACAAACAGATGCTAGCAAACGAGGACTAGGAGCTGCTATGTTCCAAAATGGACGACCAGTAGCATATGCTAGCAAAAGTCTGTCTGAAACAGAAAGCAACTATTGCAACATTGAGAGGGAAATGCTTGCAATTGTGTTTGGTCTAGAACGCTTTCACCAATATGTTTATGGCAGACATGTGGTCATTGAATC
Organism: Haliotis rubra; assembly: GCF_003918875.1. Classification (NCBI taxonomy): domain Eukaryota; kingdom Metazoa; phylum Mollusca; class Gastropoda; order Lepetellida; family Haliotidae; genus Haliotis; species Haliotis rubra. The sequence goes on along the minus strand of NW_025765358.1, from coordinate 105,895 downwards.
GGATCATAAACCGTTGGAGAGCATAACGAAGAAATGCTTGGCGAGTGCTCCTCCAAGACTGATGAGGATGCTGCTACGCATACAGAGATATGACTTTGAGGTGAAGTATGTTCCTGGCAAGGACATACCAATTGCTGACACTCTTTCAAGGATTCCTGTCAGTGGTGTGGAAATACCAGACATGGACATTACCATCCATGAAGTAGTCAATGTCTCCCAGTCAAGATTACAACAAATCAAAGAATGTAGTGACCAGGACTCAACACTAGCAGCTTTGAAGAAAACTGTCATGACTGGATGGCCAGCTTCAAGGAATCAGTGTAGTGCTGAAACCCAAGACTTTTGGAACTATCGTGACGAAATCGCTATCTATGATGGTATCCTTTTGAAGGGTGACAGGGTTATCATACCAAAGCAGCTACAGGCAGAGGTTCTTGATCGAATACATGCTGGTCACCAAGGCATTGAAAAGTGTCGATTGAGGGCTCGAGCGTCAGTATTTTGGAACTGTATTAATTCTGACATTGACTTGATGGTCAAGAAGTGCTCTGTTTGCCAACAGAATCAGAGATCACAACAAAAAGAACCACTGATTCAGATTGACGCAGCACAACCATGGACAATTGTTGGTTCTGACTTGTTTGTGTTGAATCGAAGCAATTATTTGTTGCTTGTTGACTACTACAGCTCTTTCCCTATCATACGAAAACTGAATTCCACTACCTCAACAAGTGTAATCAGTCACTTGAAATCTATATTCTCAGAATATGGAGTGCCAAATGTTCTCATAAGTGACAATGGGCCACAATATAGCTCCAATGACTTTGCCAGTTTCAGTCAAGAATATTGTTTCAAACATGAGACAAGTAGCCCACATCATCCCCAAGCCAATGGCAAGGCTGAACGTTATGTAGGTGTAACGAAACATACCCTACAGAAAGCACTAGAGGCTGGAGAAGATGAACACATGGCAATTCTATGTGTGAGGACAACCCCACTTGCTCCTGGAATTCCATCTCCAGCTGAACTGTTTTTCAATCGAAAAATACAGTCAAACCTGCCAGTCGTGAACAGACACGAAATGAACGAGAACACAGTTAAAAAAATTCAAAAACGGAGAGATAGAGTGCTTGCTAACCATGACACAGCAAGTAATCTTATGTCCGAACTCAGACCTGGACAAAGTGTAAGGATGCAGGATCCAGTAACTAAGCGTTGGGAGCCAGCACACATCAAACAACCCCTCAGTGAACACCCCAGATCATATGTTGTTACTGGAGAATCAGGGCAACACTATCGCCGCAACCGACTACACATTCGAACAACTGGAGAAACATTCAAGTTTCAGCCTGATTTAGACATGGATCAGGAGACACCTGATTCCATAGAGACTAAACCTTCACCTAGTCCCAACAGTTCAACTAGTAGAACTCGAAGTGTTTCCTTTGACGAACCTATGATTCCGAAAGCAGAAGGACATATGGTGACCAGATCAGGAAGAAGAGTTGTGCCCCCTGTGAAACTTGATTTATGACTTTAAGCTTCAAGCTTTACGCAATCAAAGACATTTTTTAATTCCAGTATTACCGATGGACACTTTCAGTATTACTAATTGACATTTGTTTTCATTAACATTTCAAAGAGGGAGATGTCACATTACGTGATTTAATTTCGTTTCGTTTACTTTACGGTGATACTTTTAGTCAACTGAGAGTTATCTCCCTTGGTAAACAGTGCGCCAAGACATGGCGAATGTAACTTGATCTTGAAGATTAAACTTTTAAGTTTAATGGACATTCACGTCATCTTTTCGACCAAGGACCAAGCATAACACACCACGGAGGCGGTTCATGATGAGGCTTTGTTACTTATATTCATCTTCTAACACTGGAGTTGATCATTCAGGATTCGTTGAAGCCTTTACAATACTGAATGGAAATACTGGCGTAGTCACCATGTATCGGTATATCACAGCCTCCATGGTCTAGTGGATCAAGTTTCTGCCCAGAAGGTATTTGGTAGGTCGTTCCTTCCAAAGTCACATCATGCTAAATGACATGAAAACATGGCATTTGTTGTTTCCCAGCCTGCTACATGGCATTATGGGATGAAACAGGACAAGTTGCCTTAATCAGCTTGCTCTATCTGAGAGCAGATTCACTGAAATCAGATCTTAGTTATTCCTTTTGCTGAACAAAGTTAACTTTATCAAAATACGCCTGGTATTTAAGTAAGTTTCCTGTTACTTATTGGTCTGTTTGCTAAAGGTTGCTGTGACGTGACCCATTATGGGATGTCCGCAGACCTATGTTAACAGTAGCAAGAATGAAGATCTACTTGAATGAGCTTGTGTCTGAGTTTGGTGTCAATGTTAGAACCGCGGTATGATATGTCACAAAATTTGGAGCAGCACAAATAGTCACAGACATAGCTGCGTGTGGAAACGTAAGTTGAATCATCTTAACTGCAATGCTGCTCCGCATTTCATCCCATCTCACTACGCATAGCAGCAAAATGTCAGATATAATGACAGCCTTATTGGATGCTGACTTGTACAGCAACTTTCAAATGTCAGTTTTAACAAACCATCAATTATTCCTCATACCAAACATTTGTGTCTGTTACACATGAGCGTGTCGGAAACTTTACTCAAAGACATTGTTCAGGCAATGGTTGGGTTGTCCTCATCAGGGTTGCGATCGGGAATGTATTCGCCTTTGAGAAATAACGTATGTGTACATTTAATCATGAAAAATATGTCACATTAGTTTTGTTTATGCATTCCTGTCTATTAAACACCTCCATTTTTTCTGTCTACATATTTATGATGTGAGAGATGTCACGTGGTGCTGTGACTCATGAGTTATTAATTGCTAGAATGATCATCTAAATGTGATGAAGAACCTTTGGATGGATAACAACGTTTTTGTATTTTAAGATGAAGCAGCCCTGAAATGTTGTTACAAACAATGAGGACATTGTTACTGTAAAATGATTCAACTTCTTCATGTTGATCAACATGATCAAAGACTAGATAGATCATGTTAATATGCATGATAAGATTTGATATTACAGAGTTTCTTTAGTCAAACATTGACCGCCTCCGTGGTGTAGTGGTTAGAGCATCCGCCCGGAGAGCGGAAGGTTGCGGGTTCGATCCCCGGCCTCGTCATACCAAAAGACGTTAAAATATGGTACTTGTTCAGTTGTTTGTCCCTGCCTGGCGCTCAGCATTAATGGGTACAACAAGGACTGGTCGGCTTGGAGTCAGTATAATGTGTCTGAGTGGGGTATTCATGCTTCACTGCGGCATGGTATCTCAGTGGGTTAGCACTATAAAACCAGCTTCAGTCTGGGCTAGTACAAGCAGCCTCATCACTTCTTATGTCATGAAGTGGTTCCAAGCAATATTCCAGCAATATGGCGCGGTCTTTAAATACTTGAGTCTGGACCAGACAATCCATTGATCGACAGCATGAGCATTGATCTGCACAATTGGGTTACGATGACATGTGTCAACCAGGTCAGCAAGCCTGACCACCAAATACCGTTAGTCGCCTCTTACAACAAGAATTGGCTGCTGAAAACCGTTCTAACCATGATCTTGGCAGGTTCCTTTGTATTTACGTATAGTAGTAATTGGAAAATATGCTGCCTCCAGGTTAGAGGATTTTGAACATATGATACATCACAGCCAATTATTTCACCTTCATTTGAAATATTTATCTCAGATTTAGGAGTCCTATGAATTAAAATGAATTATTCAACTACATATCCTGAAGCCATCTGTTATACTCAGTGAGAAACTTGATCATCAGACACTCAGTTAGACCAGCATCTAGTCTCTGAAATGATAATGTTTTACAGAAAAAGCGTTGTTATATTATCTCGATAAAATATACCTGACTACAGTATCCTTAACTTACCAACTTTTTCAGATAGTTTCTTTGTGTGGGATTTTAGGAATTGGGCAGAATAATATTGACAGACTTTATAGACTAAGTACAACTTCTTTTATTTTGTGAGTGTAACTTTTCAATACAAATTGTTGGGCTGTTCACAACGATACAAGAATCTGTATTGAAATGCCACACTCATGAAATTGTTATGCATAAAGTTTGTCAATATTGAACTTGTTCGGACTTTGAATGGACTGTATTGTACAGTTTCAGGTCTGTATGATGGACTGTGTCACAGTATGATCTCTTGTTTGTCTATGTAGGCAAAGATTGGAAAAGATTTTAAAAGATATTTTGACAACCAATATATATTTATTCAGGACTGCAGCTTACTCATACATTTATTCATGTACCAAGTAACCCTACAGGATGAATACAGGTTGAACAACTTAAACTTTAATTTTAGATTGAGAGCAGATAATATGCTCTATGGGGCCTGCGGGAGACACAAAGGTATTGCTGTTTATGTAATATAGACACATCCAGCTGCATAGCCTGTTTCACAGTCCCTGAACCGCATTATTTTCCCTTCTGCCTAGCCCCTTCTGCAATGCTAAGCCCTAAATAAAGTAAGTCTAGATTTCCTCACAATCTCCCATGCCACTTGGGCTCCTTTTCAGTTTAAAAGGAAAGGTTTGTTTCTGTCAAAATGATATATATTCAGAAACTAAGCATTAGTCTCGCAGCTGCAGTGTGAACAGATGAAACTGTGCAAGACATTTTGTTTACCTTCAGTCGCTAAGTTTCATTTCAAACAGTAAGTGGCCTTCTGAATTAGCAAAAAAAGAAATTGTTGTTTGCCAAACACCCCAATATACATTCCTTGGACCCTAAGAAATTATTGCTGAGTGTCCCAACAATAGACAAAGTATACTGCTTATACCATTAGTTTTGAGTAATTGTGTTAGTCAGAATTCGTCTCAGCAGGATATCCTTCCAACACTTAATTGTCATGTTTATACCCTTTGATGTTGGGAAATTGAAACCACTTTGTTTACATGTTTCAGCTAAATTGTTTTATGTTCATCAAGTGTCGGTCACAGTAAATTGCAAATATTGATTAGTTCAGACCTTGTTGCATTGTCTCGCCAGCCGTTCAGTATACAGATTTATCCAGCTGTTGCAGATGTGGCAGCCATATTGGATGTCTCACAAACACGTGAAAGTCAGCATGGTACAAAATCTATAGCAGTGAATAGATGCACAGGGGTGGAAATAACCCATTGCCCGACGTCTGAGTCCAGTCTTTTTTTCTGTCGGGCAAGCAAATTTGTACATGCGCTGTACCGGTGTCCAGTTGACTTTCCAATGTTAATAATGTTGTTTATTTAAAAAAATGAACAAGAAAACGGCCGGTATAGTGGAAAACTTATCAGGGCAAGTGATTTTACATGTGCCACTGTACCGGAGTACACTGGCAATTTTAAAGTTATTTCCACCCCTGATGTAGATCAGTGGTAGACTCAGAGATGTACGGGTCGTTTGTTTCAGTGTTGTTCGGTTTCGTTGTTTGGTAGATCCTTTGCTTGCATATACGATTTCCATAAAGCTGGGTATCAGAGTACCATTATTTTAAGTATTTCATCAAATAAATAAACATGGGGGAAATAAACCACAAACCTAATAAATGTTTAATGAAATGTTCATCAACTGACTCAATTTTCTTCTTTATGTTGTCCTTCTTTCCTATACGGGCTGTGTAGTGGGGTAGCCTAGTGGTTAAAGCATTCGCTCACACGCTGAAGATCCGAGTTCGGTTCCCCACATGGGTACAATGTGTGAGGCCCATTTCTGTTGTCCCCCGCAGTGATATTGCTGGAATGTTGCTAAAACTGGCTAAAACTAAAACTCACTCACTCACTCCTTTACTATACTATCAAGAGTCTCATGATGAGTTTGGTCGTACTTCTTTAATATGGGAACTGGATTCACATATTTAGTCACAGTTGTCTCCCTTAGCTAAGTCACGATCTGCTGATTATTGATTAAAATCCTCAATTCTCCTTGCTTATTATTGTTGGTTTGTCAACACCATCGTAACCATTATGTCATTTTTAAGCAGTGTTGTAAATGTCTAGAACAATTTTCAATTCTTCCAAAAGTCATGCCTTCCCTTCAAGCTTTTCACTGAAATACATTCAACATGTTCAACAGGACATAACATGCAACTGACTTGATCTCTTTGTGAAAAATATCTCCCATCTGAAACCCGAGAGCACCTGTTGCCGAAGTAATTACACTGTCAGCTAGATTAAATATTACCATGATAAGCCAGCATGTAATAAAGGACAAACATTGTCCTTCTGCTTTATTATTCCTCTTGATACAGCTATTGTGGTCACAGAGCTCATCTGCATATCATTACCATGGACAACATGTGGATTGGAAAATGGCAATATCACAGAAGGTCGGACTTTGTTTTATTTCGACAGCTATGAATGTGACTGGAAGGACCCCAAGAACATAAACATATGCCAATCCCATAATTGAAGGATAGTTTAATAATACAACCAATTTTCCAGGTGCTAGCACATGCCTGTCTGTTTGAAAATGGGATTATGAGGGTGGTATTAGTGTATAACGACATGGCGTGTATAATGCGCCATTGTCAGTGGTGCTTGTTATTGAGAGGAATTTCCACGTTGTTTGTTTCAAGCTGTCTGTTCCGTTAATCGGTCATTATTTATAGGATTGTTGAATTAGGAATGTACAAGGGCAATAATACCATCACTTCATGGCATGTATATGATATATAATATATAATGTATGATATTTAAATATTTCACTATGTATAGCATGGTGTTGTGGTTTGGCCCCACTATTTTATGGTGGGACTGTGGGGTAGCCTAAAAGTAAAATCGTTTGCTCGTTAAGACCAGGGTTTGATTCCCCACATGGGTACAATGTGTGAAGCCCATTTTTGGTATCCCCTGCAGTGATATTGCTGAAATATTGCTAAAAATGGCGTAAAGCCATACTCACTCACTCACTCTATTTTATGGTTGTCGTCACAGGGGCTTATAACCTATAAAACTAGCATCAAACTTTACGTTGTCACTATCGTGGTCTTAGTACTAACGGCACCTATTATATACTTGTAGCTAAGTGCATGTCAGTGATAGTATTTACCTAAATGCTAGTATTTATGTGTTACAAGCCCCTGTGTTGTTCAAGAGTTAAACTATGTTATCATTTTCATTGGATAAATGTTTGTTGCATTTGGTCACTTGAGCGTGAAATAAAACCCAGAGGTGCTTGCAACGTAAAACACTATCATCAAGGCATAAATTGGCACTACTGAGCTCTCAGCCCATCAGTGACAGTATACCTACACCGAAACGTCGCACTCATTGCAATAAAGAAGTTGACTATCCATACAAATCAGTTTTCCTTCATCTTCACAACTTCTAAAATGCCTCTCAAAGGAAAATTTCACTTTAAACAAAAAATAAATCAAATAAAGTGAAAATAAGATTGCGAATCCTAATTATTTTAGCTTGCCAACTGAGCATTTAAATCTCTGAATTTTATTCAACTTAGGATAAAAGTTGTTTAACAAACGATCATAGATTCAAATCACTATTATTGGTTTGTATTACAGTTCAGTAGTGGCTTAACCATGCTTGCTGTTACTTAATGCCATGTTTATGATAATTCACAACATATAGGCGCAGTCCTCACTTTATTGTCATGTTTATTCTTTATGGTTTATTGATTGTTGCTCATAAATTAGTAACAGTTGGTGGATATGAAACTGAGAATATATTAATGTGTTGCACATTATCTTTATCAGTTTATCTCATTTTGTGGGTTAAAAATTTGGACTTAAGTATTTAAACAGTGTTCAGTGTTTTGAAATTTTGAGTGTCAGTTGATTGAGTGTTTTCATGGTTATAGAAGTGTCAATTTTAGTGTTATTTCATACAACTCCATGTATTTGAATGTAAATAACTGTGTGTGTTATCAAAATTATTCAAATGGAAAAGTAACCGGCTTCAAATTATGAAACTTTTGAGACAAATTATGTTCATAATTAGACTTGACATGCATGATTTGTCATTTTCAGGGGCCTGTAGTCAGCCCAGTATATTTATTCCAAGCTTGAAATGAATTTATTACTCATGACATTACCGAGAAAATTAGGCATCATGTTATCATATAATTTAGGCCATAACAAATGTGAGTTACCAGTAATGGAAAACTAGCCTCCCATAAACTATGACGAAATGTATCTGTCTGTTCCACAGTGGTTAAGCATTTTGCCAACCAGAGTTAAAAGCCACAATCAGAATAAAAAATATTGAAAATTACAACAATTTATTATTTAATTTCTCAATCTCTCTCGGCGGATTAGCAAAGCAAGGATGTATGATCATGTGCAGCCACCACATTCTAACAGGAAGTAATGGCTTCCGTTTTGAATAATTTATGATGTAATACTGTTTTATGACCCCAATAACTGCAAAAATGAAACATCCTGAAACAGTTATGTTTTAGTATTGGTTGGCAATCATACATCTGGGGCGGTGCGGTAACATGCATCGTGGTTAAAGCGTCGGCTCGTCACACCGAAGACCCGGGTTCGATTGCCCACATGGGTACGTGTGAAGTCCTCCCCCACCGTGATATTGCTGGAATATTGCTAAAAGCGGCATAAATCCATGCTTGCTCGCTCACTCACTCATACTTCTGTACTTGTGCGCGTAGGAGTTTCTTTTCAGCCATTATCAGCAGTATTTATTTTTAAAATATTTCATATATATTTTACACGATCAACGAGTTCATTAAATTTTCGACCTAAAATCTTGTTAACCAAATGATAAAAGGTCTTACAAAGAACAATGCCATTGCTGACATACATTTGTATGTTTGACACATTTTGTTTTGTTTTTATGGTAGTCAGACAATTAAACCACCTCACTTTCAGATGGAGTGCCATTTAAGGAACTAAATACAAAACAAATAACCGTATATTACCGTCTGTAGAAGGGTCTATAAAACTTTTTCAGGGATAAGAAAACAATTTTGAGGGACAAAAAGCAGTCTGTAGAAGGGGGTCCTCTTATCCATGGGTTACGCTTTGTCAAACTTTTTCCAGTAATAAGAAAACAACATCGTTAGAAAGACAACATTATCCAGTGTTTTCACAAGGCGATAATCCGCGTGAACAAACAACAGAAGACAACTTTGTCAGTAGAGACGTCAAATTTGCAATTAAACATCACTAGACAAGATTATTTACCTTTTAAGTTCTAAGTTGTTTTTGCTGGGCATTGTATTATTTGCAGGGATTAAGATTACCGTGTGTATCTGAGCCGGAAATAGCAATCAGCTGTGCACATATACCTTCCCGGCGATCAAGTTCAAACATGCACAATGATATAACAGGACGAATTCTGAGGCAGTCGTCAGTAAAATATAATACAGAGTACTATTATTTAACCCAAAGAAATATAACTTAGCATTGTGTAATTTTAATTACAGTTTTTATGTAAAATATATATTATAATCAACACTTAGTGGTTATATGGATCCTCATGAACGTTGTAAGCAGAAGTTGTACGCACATGGAATGGGGTAAAATATGGAAGCCATTTAAATTCACACATTTTTACCGATGTTACTGTAAACTAGCAGTCAGTGGAAAACGAGGCGGTAATCAGTTCGTGATTGTTGAATGGGGTAAAATAAGCAAGCCAGTTTGTTGCTACAATAAATATGATATTTAGAGAAACAAAATATATTATGCATTTTCTGTCAACTACATTTCGTTTTGATCCGTGAGTAGACGCAATATATATGATTGTGAATTCTTTGAATAATGTGGACCAAAGTTATAATTATTGGTAACTGCCAGTTGTCTGTGGTCTGTATTTGCCGCGAGTAGGACCCCATCGCGGGGGGATCAACTTATGCACGAAACATACCATTTACACACTGATTTTAAGGGTCAAGTTTGGGGGTTGTCTTATCCATGGGGTCGGCTTATAGACGGTAATATACGGTAAGTAAGATTATGCTAGAGGAATTATCCCCGACCCCTAGAAAATATATGTATTTTGTGTAGTTAATCACATTTATTCATAACGGTCGGTACAAAAGAGAGAACGTTTCACTGCACAGGAACCATGTACAAAAATTAGTCATGGTGACACAGGCAGCTGATTAACAGGAATTTTTGTTTATGGATAGACAATTTCTTTATTGCAATAGATGCGAATTTTAGGTGTAGAGAATAACTGTTATCAAGCAAGCAATAATGGTGTTAGCATATACACCAAAACATCGCATCAATTGCAGTAAAGAAGTTGTTTAGGAGTGACTAATTCTATTTCTTGTTTCACTGATTTTGTCCTCAGAAAACCTAAAGGCAGGAGGGGGAAAAAATCACCAGTCAAAGCAAAAACCCACATGAAGTTTTCAACGGCATTGTTTTTCAAGTTCACACCTGCTGAGGTGCTCGAAGCACTGATTTCTAAAACAAATATTGTTTGATAATTCAATTTAAAGTCTGTGAGAACAGATACCGGTGTCCAGCAAACTGCCTTGCGTAGCTGAAGTCTCGCTTCTGTATATCTTAACCTGAAGCTTTTATATTTCGAGCGGAGAAAATTTATTTTTTATTTTTTTCTTATTCTTGAAGATCCATAAAACAAGAAATATAATTGGTCTGGCCTTATCCTCAAATAAAAATGTCTTGTTCATCATGCCAGTTACTAAATGCCACTCAAAGAAGGAGCCAGCTGACTGACAGAATTATTGGCTTGTTACTGATGTTATTTCCATTAATAGAGACATTCACACAACACTTTCATCTGTCATTGATTCTATGGTCCACACAGCTGCAGCGTATAAAAGCATAAAATGTGACACATTATTTGAATTATTCCACCATGTGAATTGACATAGCATTTTTCTTGAAACAGAGGGGCGGTG